>NW_006795112.1:1110860-1129693 GCF_000442215.2 Lipotes vexillifer | reverse complement strand
CTTTCCCTAGATGAGTTAATTGTAATCAAGTTGCCAAGCTCTTCCTTGTTTTTGACCATCAGATAACCCCATTCTTGGGGGCAGTTCATGTTGGAGTCACGGAAACATGAAATATTAAATCTGGAATGAACTTGAGGGAACATAAAATAAATGCTCCTTACTTTTAAAAAAAATTAATTAATTAATTAATTTATTTTTCGCTGCGTTGGGTCTTCGTTGCTGCGCATGGGCTTTTCCCTAGTTGCGGTGAGCAGGGGCTACTCCTCGTTGTGGTGCGCGGGCTTCTCACTGCAGTGGCTCCTCTTGTTACAGAGCATGGGCTCTAGGTGCATAGGCTTCAGTAGTTGTGGCATGCGGGCTCAGTAGTTGTGGCTTGCGGCCTCTAGAGCGCAGGTTCAGTAGTTGTGGCGCATGGGCTTAGTTGCCCTGCAGCATGTGGGATCTTCCTGGACCAGGGCTTGAACCCATGTCCCCTGCACTGGCAGAAGGATTCTTAACCACTGCGCCACGAGGGAAGCCCAAATGCCCCTTACTTTTGAGATGAGGAAAAAGACACCCAAATTGTTTAAGTCACTTGCCTTAGGCCACAGAGTAAGAAGCAGGGTAAAGATTCTCTCCAAAGTCTCAAGCACCATCTCTGGGTTTTTGTCAGCACATCTTTTATGTCTCACTAATCCCAGATTTAACTTTATTGGAAAAACTGTCCTAAATCCAGAAGAATGTTCTACAGGAGCCAGGTCTGTTGCTCTAGGCACCCACTACTAGCCCAATTCTTCCAGTGATCAGGTATTTTAGATTTGAATCTTAATGCAGTCATTGCCATCAATTAATTTCGTTTTATTGTACATATTTGGAAAAAGAGTTTTGAATAGAATATGTATATATATATTTTATAAATTTATTTATTTTTATTGTATTTAATTTTGGCTGCATTGGTTCTTCGTTGCTGCGCACGGGCTTTCTCTAGTTGCAGTGAGCGAGGGCTACTCTTCGTTGAGGTGCGCGGGCTTCTCATTGCAGTGGCTTCTCTTGTTGCGGAGCACAGGCTCTAGGCATGCGGCCTCCAGTACTTGTGGCACACAGGCTCAGTAGTTGTGGCACACAGGCTCAGTAGTTGTGGCTCACGGGCTCAAAAGCGTAGGCTCAATAGTTATGGCACGTGAGCTTAGTTGCTCTGCGGCATGTGGGATCTTCCTGTACCAGGGCTCGAACCCGTGTCCCCAGCACTGGCAGGTGGATTCTTAACCACTGTGCCACCAGGGAAGCCCTGGAAATATATTTAAATTCATATGCATAATTACGCATAAGAATATGAAAAATACATGCCCCAAGGGGGGAAATTACAGTAGCCTTGCTTTTGACATGTAGCAATGCTGTGTTTGCTATTGTACTTTTCTTTAACTTTTGGTAACCTGAAATCTGTAATAGATTATTATTATTTAGGGTTCTGACCCTTCTCATTCCCTGTGGGGAGAAGATCCTGTTGCCAATTGCCAGGACACTCCTCCAGACACAGATGTCACTGAGGAGAGTCCTCTGCTGGATATCCCCTCCATGTGTTTCAGCCTAAGCTAAGAGGGAATAAAGAGGATTGAGCTAGGAATGGGAACATGCATTTCACCAAGTTCCAACCCCTCTGAAATTCGAACTTTTGGACTATTGAACAGGCTGAGATCTTGATTTTCTTCAAGCTTGTTTACTTTCGCCAGAATAGAACTTCTGGTCTTGGGGTAAAAAAATGTCTTTGGGTTTTAAAGGTCTCTGAAAGCTTCTTGAGACATTAAGTATCTCTTGTATAAAAAATAATACAGCGATGATTTAAGACTAGAGAAACTGGAAGTGTGCGGATTAAATGACCTTTAAAATACACATAGGTTTAAAATCAAAAGGAAAATGCACTTAGCAAAAAAGCATTTGGGATTTACTTCTAAAACATGGTTGGAAACATTAAGCAAACTCAAAATGAGGCAACGCACACACATCCTTATTCTGACTTAAAGATCTGCTTTAAATAACATAGCAGATGTGGTCATCTGCATCTATTCCAACAGGGACACAGTGAATGGTGAGAAAGATGTGGTCAGACTTGATAATAACAATAACTACTGTCACTGTTACCCCTTAATCCTTCAAACTGTCAAAGCACAACCAAGAGTAAAAGGGAAATATTCTAGCAGGATCTGACTCCCTCCCCATTTGTGTCAAGCAGTTCAGTTAGGAAATTTCTATCAGGAAATATTCCCTTTAATTAACCACCAGAAAGCAAGTTTAGCTATTTTTCACTCTATGGCACAAAAGAAAAAAGGAAAAAAACACCTGTGGACTTCAGTCTGAAAACACTCCTGACAACAAAAACAGGTGTTGGCTTATGTAATGGCTCAAGAAAGCAGAGGAAAACAGAGTCGTGCATCAAAGGTGGGGCCTTGCAAAGGAAAATTGAACTTAATTGCTCCACTGTGAGGGAATGGCTAACCAAGAATTATGTGCTCTTGGTCACATAATAGTTTGGCAAAAATACTTCTTTTGCCAGTTTTGTGCCCACATGAATACATGTGGAAGTCAAAGATGAGGGTGGGCCTGAGGCAGATCTTCACATAGCACTTTGGAATTTAAGGGTGTTCCCTATACACTAATCAAGGCTGACACAGAGTCAGTAGTCAGTTAAAAAAATGTTTAATAACTGAATACTCTCTGAGCAAGATGTATGGTGGAAAGCACATAGGCATTTGGGCTAAGAGAGCTGATCTTGACTCCCAGATCCACCACTTAGGAAGTGTGTGACTTGGCTTCCCTGAATCTCAATTTCCTTATCTGTATAATAGGGATACAAAAGCTCCAATGCAACGTTGTAAGGATTAAATGTTATGATGTAAAATATCACAAGGCTTTGTATGAACACAAATATATTACTATCTTTATCCTTTTCCTCACTTTCTTCCTCATCTTCATCATTCTCACCATCATTATCATAAATTACAGCTTGCACTAGACTCTGTAAAGTGAATTAAACAGAGATGGTCCTTGGACCTTTGGGAGCTAACAATTAAAAATTACGACACTGATGTGTCTAAACAGAAAGTAGATATGGATAATTTAAGAAATTTGGGGTAACTGTATAAAAATTAAGTTAAGCTTATATTAATATTAGCTGTCAGTAAAGAGATATGTCCAATTCCTAGGAAGAGCCCTAGGAATTGCTGGATGAGACAGAGTATACCTTCTCACACTTTTAACACACTGTATACCAAATTCTCCAACTGCATGAATGTTTATTTATTGCAGCTTTGATGGCAATAAGTGTCCTGGCGGTATAAACCCTCCCATATGAATGCATGATGTGAATTACCACAACAACTTCTGCTAATAATAATAATTAAAAAAACAACACATAAAATATTTTATTTATACTTTAATTTAAGACTGAAAGCTTGCGTCTACCCAAATAGAAATGGCAGAAATTTTTCTTTGATACATATGGTAGCAGCATTGTCTTATATAATGGTACTTCTTATCAGAATTGTGTCAGAAGTACATCTCATGCAGCCTTACAGTACACAGATAAGTAATTTAATAATGACAGCTAAAACATATTTTATATATTAAAAAAATTTTAAAGACCCTTAACACTTGATTAATAGTGGATGGAATATCAGTTTGGGGGAGAATCTGAAGATCTGAGGAGCTCAATTGTTTGTGTGGTGGGGAGTGAGGGAATGAGTTAGTAGGCAGAAGACTCTTTGCTGTTGCACTTCATGGGGGTCATATTCACAATTTTCAAGCAAGATCAGCTCTGACCAGTAGAGTAAAAGAAAACTTCTCAGAATGAGTGTCTTTCTGGTAAGCTTCCATACCCCCAGATGGAGTTGATCGCTTATAGTTACTTGTCAGGACTACTTTTACTTTAGATACACTGGCCTTCTTTTTCTCTCCTGAGCACATCCCACCTCAGGGTCTTTGCACATGCTGCTTCCTCTGACCCAAAACTTATTTTGGATATTTGCATAGCTACTTTCCTTACTTCTTTCAGATCTTCCCCTAAACATCACCTCTCATAGGTTTTCCCTCTCTATTTAAAATTGCAAGCCTTCCCCACTTAGGTGCTATCTCCCTTCCTTGGTTTATTTGTTTGTTTGTTTATTTAAGTTTTTAAACTTCACTGTCTCACTAATATATATTTTACTTCCTTTTAATGTCTATTTTTCCCCCAATAGAATGTTAGCTCCAGGAGAGCAGGATTTTTGCCTATGTTTCATTGTATTTTATTTTACTGATTTTTTAAGAGACTCTAATCCCAGTACCCAGAACAATGCTGAGCGAATGATAAGTGCTTAGTATATATTTGTTGACTGAATAGAAGAATACTCTGATTTTTTTCTAGAAAACTGAAAGTTCTAATTTCTTTTATTCAACATTTTTAACACATGAATAAAACCCTATGTTCTTAGAAAATAAACCTTCACCTAATGTTTTATGAAGAAAGGAAATTATGATTGGTTATTATCATTGAATGACAGTCTGAGTTTATATCCACAACAGGTCTGAGAAAAGAAACAGATCCTGGCCCTCAGGCCCTTTTCTTCAAACCTTGAACATCTAGAGAGAGTTTTGGTATTCTTTCCTTATTTACCTATTCACAGACATGAGTGAAAAATTATGCTGCTATCCTTATTATCTTATTTAAATAAGAAAAATAGAATTCATATTAAAAATATTAAATATATTTTAAGGACACACACATTCAAGGATATATTAAAATTATTCTATATGGTATTTATTGGGAGGAAGGTGAATGAGAAATAAAGAAGAAAGTTGTAAAGCTAGAGAGTTGCATGGCTAATGATAATAAGGATGACAAGGATGATGAAGATGATATAAACTCAATTCTCTGTATCAATTAAGCAGAGAGAGAGAGAAAGAGAGAGGCTGAGTTTCCTCAAGAGGCTGATTCTGGTCTCTCATGTGGCTGAGATTGCAGACCTCCTAGACCAGCATTCTTCACATATGTAATTATAAATATGCTTGTAGTCACATTAAAAAAAGAAAAAGCAGACATTAATTTTAATAATTTGTATATTTTATTTAACCTAATCTATCCAAAGTATTGCCATTTCTCCATGTAATCAAAATAGACATTATTAGTGAGATATTTTATATTCTTTTACTTGTACTAAGGCTTTGAAATCTGGTGCGTACGTCACACCTACAGCCGGCACATCTCAATTCAGACTAGCCCCATTTTAAATGTCCAATAAACACTTGTGGCTAGTGGCATCCATACTGGACAGTGCAGATCTAAAGCAAGCTTCTAGGTGTCATGTCTGAAGGTGGGCCTTACCACAGCAGTGGGCAACTATACGTCAGAAAAGAAAGCTGCAAAGTCATGTGTCTGGAATCAGAGCCACCAAAACCAGAGACTATTTCTGAATTGACTGTGATTCCAGTTCCTTCTCCACCTAGCTTTCTGTTAGTGTCTAAGTAAGACAATTGCATGGGGGAGCCAGAGTGATTCATCAAAAAGGACAACAGTTAGGAAAAAAGTAAGGTGATTTTACCTGTACCTCAAGCTGGTAGAGCAGATCAAGCAAGACACACTCTGTTCTTTTATCTGAAATACTGATAATTAGGCTTCTGAATTTTAGTATGCCTACTTTCAAGTGCTGTTCTGTTGAAATTTCACATGTGCTAGTCATCTCTCCACCATGACTGAATTTATACCCAAACCTTAAAATATATCTGGGAGGACTGAATGGGTTAACTACAGGTTCTCAGGGGGGCTGGGTGTTTTAACTTTATAAGATGTATTCCCTGTGCTTAGGACAGTTACAACAGTTCAGAGTGGTAGTCCTGATTTGACCTCTCTGCTGTTAAATGTATTTTATTTTTGAAAATTCATGGCAAGGTAAAAATTTTAAATTATCACAAAGGGTCAGTTTCAGATGATCTATTTTAATATAAGAAAGACTGGATGGACACTGTCTGCTTTATAGTACATTATCCAAATAATGGTTTTGGTCTGGTGAGAAAAGTTGGAGACACACACACTCAGACAAAGTATATGCTTAGCTACAGAATAAATTGGTTTTGTTCAATTTGAGTTTTGGTTTTGCTCTTAAGTGCCATATATTTAGTTGACTTGACTGTACAATGATTTGAATAGACTACTGATTTTACTTTTATGTCATTTCCCTGTAAGGGAATCAATTCACATAATCTCGGCCAAAAATTATTCAAACTTAGAAGTGTGTATATCTCTCAACTTTTACATCACACACACACACACACACACACACACACACACACACACTCACAAGGCAACACATAGTGTGGGCTATATTGTGCCATAACCCCTAGGATTTAATAATGGAACGAACAATCCATCATGGCACTGATTTCAAGCAAAGCAAATTCTGAGAAAGCTGTTTGATTAGTTGAATAATAATAATCAATATTCATTTCTAAAGGGTTTATGAAACCCTCGAACCAGTTCTCAAAACCAAAGCCACATTCACCTGATTTTCAGCTGAAGCTTTGAGCTTCAGCTTTACCTTTCTCCACAAATGATTTTGCTCTTACTGCAAATAATCACTGGAAAGCATTTAAATGTGTTCATCTTTAAAGTCACCCCCCTAAAAAAGGAGAATACAAACAGAACTTCACTTTAATTTTAAAAACATGAGTGTGTCTTAAATATGAGTATGATGGAAATCTTGCTAGAAAAAAAAAGCAACTGGCTCCTCTCATTCCGCTTGTAATTTTTAGTGTGTACAAGTACTTAAAATATAAACTATATAGCAATTGACACTGTGAAGCAATACATAATCAAACAAGACACCATGAGGCAGACTGAAAACTTCCCTCGATCATGTTTCCCAGCTTTAAGGATGCAGAGGTCTAATAAACATGAACTTGAACTACAATGAACATACTCAAATCATCCTTAAAAAATAGGTATTTACAACAACAAAGTAGTACTGTAATGGCAAAGATAGATGAACTAAGTTTAGATATGTGTAATATAAAAAAGGAAACAATGATTATATAGTACAAATAATTTTGCTGTAATATGACAGCCTAATGACTTAAGTGCCCAATATCGTCATTATGGTTCTGAACCCCATGTGCATTAGCAATAAAGACTCAATAAAACTACTGTATAATTCATACTTTTCCATGAAAATCTTGTTCTTCTTTTAAAATACTTGTGTCTCGAAGATCTGTAAGCTTAAATGGAAAAAGTTAATAACTTGAATTATGTATTATGCCTATGTTGTGATCTCAAGGTGGTCTCAAGGAAGTTTCTAAGCAATCCTTTTGATGGAGAGAAACAACAGTTTTGGACACCTGGCTTTATTTTAAGTTTTTTTAATCTAGTAAAAAATGCTTACTTTGTTATATTAATGCATTGAGTTTTTGTGTATATAATCCCCTGAAGATTATATACTCCAAACCCAACTACAAATACTTATCTGATCAGTGCATTTTAATTTTACTCAAAAGAACAAATAATTCAAAGCATGACAAATATTTAAAATGTTCATCTTTACTTAATATTTGCCACGCATATAGCTACTAGTTTAACCTTTTTTTTTCAAACAAGGTAAATGAATGGTATACGGTAGTGATCAAACAAAAGACTGCAAAAATATCCCGGAATAAGCGAACAGCATGACAAGGCATTATTTCAAGTTTTCAGATTCTCTTTCTTAGATCCCCAAGTCTTTATGTTTGCTAGAAATCTTCCCTCTCTCGAATTATAACATGAAGGAAAACACTTAAAAGTGTAGCAAGAGTAGGTATTTTCAGGCCACTGAGCCATGTATCACGAAGCTGTTTTTCTAAGAGATGCTGAGAAACATGAGAAATTAAACATGTTATTATCTTTTATTTTTGCTTTTAATGTTTGTAAGGGAACAGCTGTGCCCAATTCTTAACGTAAAAGGAAAACTATATCAATTTTACTCATTTTTGTGTTTGGAATGAACATGTGATGAGAAGTACATTTTGCCATTATCAAATCGGGAGATGTGACAATAATTGTAATGGGTGTTGTTTCATCTACCTGCTAAACTGGTCCTCTTTGCTCAAAATATGGTGTTGTAGGGTTGTATCAACCATCTGGCAACACAGAATGAGAGTTTCACAAAGAAACTTCTTGGATATCTAAAAATGATGTGAGGATAGACAAGCCCCTCAAGGGTGTCTGCACAGATGCAAATCATTTACATTTGCAAGTGTGTGCACAAAAGAGAGGATGGAATTACCAAGCGAATGACTCCCCTCAATTACCTGTTTTGTGCCTAAATATGCTTGATTTATGAGTATAGGAGTCAGGAACTTGAAGAACTAAACCAGGAGACAAAGCCTATCACGTGAAATACTCTTTTCCACTAATACTCAAACACAGTGAATGTCTGGACAAACATATATGCTCAATTTAAACAACTGACTCTTTTTCCTCATAAGCTGAAATCGAAAAAAAAGATTCAACCCAAGCTGTCTTTTCCAAGAGTGTTGAGAAGTTGCATTGTTTTGAAAAAAAAAAACTGGCTTCATTTTCACAGTTTAAAAAAAATGGATATGGAAAGAATAAGATTGTGCCCATGAAAGCCAATTGTTTCCAAACCGCCCTGTATTATTTGGCCCACATGCTTTATCCTATATGGATGTAGGGAACCATGATAGACTGAAAATACAATAGCTGATCCAAATAAAAATTCTATTCTGGAATAACTTTATCATCCTGGGGATATTTGTCGAGACCCCGACCCTCCCCCCGACCCAGACCCAGTGTGACAAAAACAAACTAAATAAAATATTCAGTTTTCATATTAGGTCATCACTGTTCAAGGAACTGGTTTGTTGACTGACAAACATGGGGTTTCTGTTAAACAGACCCTAAAGAGAGACACGATGTATCAAAGGCAGGTGAGGGATTTTTCTGTCTTCCAACAAAAGAACTAGAAAGCTGATGTGAACTGGGGCTTGTGGAAAGTGTCATACCTAAGCACAAATGGAGGTAGTGAAGCTAATTAAAAATATCACTGTTGCTAATACAACAAAAGGTGGCCTTTAGTTAATTTTTATGTGGGGAGCTGTCAAAAAGTAGTGATGTAAAGAAAAACATATCTATACTTTTTCTCAGTTGATTAATGTCGAAAAGGTAACTATATTTTCAAACATTTTATGCTTTTTTATATGTAATATATCAGCATTTAGATTTTTAAACTGGAAAATATAAAGCATTAGCTTTCTGCTTAAATAAAAATGTAAAAAAAATGTACACGAAGATTTTAAAATAAATACCTGTGTAAGTCATACCCTAAAAATGCAGATATCAATAAAATAAAGACCGTCAGTGACTAGATTCCCTGTACTCTTAATAGCCCATATTCATTACACTTAAAGGTAAATATTATGGCAATAATCCATGATTAAAGGACTGTAGACTTCTTATTACCAAGATCCTTCCTTTTCTCTGATTTGGACACCTCAGTAAATACTGTAGAATTTTGGACCAGCTCTGGACATGAGAGCCAGCTGCAGAAATTAGTTTAAGACTGATAGTAACGCCCACTGTTCATCTCTTCTTCCTCCTCCTCCGTCTCCTGCTTTCTTTGCCCCCTCCTTTGTTCATCTTAAATCTTTTGGTTAATGCTCATTAAAGTGTATTTTTAAATGTTAATGGAAGGCCAGCCACAGAAGAACAAAAATAGGAGGAGGTTAAGTGGGGAAGAAATGAGAAAGAGGGAAAGAAAATAGCAATGGGAGGGATAGCAGAGCCATTCTGAGGGAATGATGGGAGAAAAATCTGTCCATCTCAACTTTTTAAATCTGAAACACCTTCATTAAGCTAAGGAACTATTTTTTTAAACAGGCTTTAAAAAGTTTAAAAAAGTACAACTTGTTCTAATACTTGACTGTGAAAATGACATCACTGCTTTATAGAACATGAAAAGGATTTTCTTATAAGATAAAGGAAAATTATCAAATAGAAGGCTTTAAGTTGATGTGGTAATCCAAAGAAAATCAATAGGATTTTTATTTCATAATTACATAAGATAAAGGGAAAAAACTAAGAACTAACAAACATTATGAGGGTGTAGTCTATAATAAAAATCTCTAGAAATGCAATCACCCTCCAGTACAAACTTCTTGAGATGTCTTGATCATCAACAAGAAGCCAAACTAGCCTTGATTACATCATTTCCACTGTAACAGAAGTTGTCTTGAATAGAAATTGTCAAAGAAGTTTCTGTTACTTACATTTATAAATATAAATAACTTTTCTGGCAAGACTAAGCACGGCTTTCCAAATTTACATGAATATACAGAGGGTTATTTATTTACTTATTCTTGCTTTTTATGTTTGCCATAATATGTTTGCCATATTAATAGAAATTCATCTTAGGTTATGTTGTTGTATGTCCTCAATCACCAATGCAAGTTGTTCTGTTTATTCAAGGGTAGACCTTTATTTTCTTTAAAATTATTGTAATTTCGGTCTATTCCTTATATGTATCAAATTATATCTAACTTACTAGTTACCATTAAAATAAATACAATTAAAGAAATTATAATTGTTTCTTGATTGTCCTAACATCAGTTTGATAAATTAAAGAGGTTATTTAAATACATTTCTTAAAATCTAATCAGCTGAGCTCTTTAAAAGAGGGCTTAAGTCTTCCCTGGTGTCACAGACTCCAAATAACTCCTGCCCAGGGAGTTTCAGTTTTTGCCTAATCTCCCTTTTCTTACTGTCCATGGACAAGTAGCTTCAGCCCCTGCCTATGGACTTCCAGCCTGGTTGTGTTCTTCCCTTTCTGACTGCCTTCCCTATGGCCTGCAGACTTAGCCGGCCCCCCATAACTGTGTTAAGTCTGTTCCTTGTTATCTATCTATCCCTCTCATCTCCTCTCCCCTCCCTTCCCCTCCCCCTCCCTCTCCCTGCCTCCCCCTCAACTTCCCTCCTCTCTCTCTTCCCCTCTGTCCATCCTTCCTATTAGTAGTGGTTCTGCATTTCTGGTTGAACCCTAACTTATACAGAGGCTTTTGTTCTAACTTTTGTCTTTTGTAATAGTAGAAGGTTGATTAGGTGTAGTCTTGAGTTACCTTTCAATTCTCAATGCACTTGGCCCTGATATTAGGGCCAGCATTCTCTTATGTGTGGGACATTTTTGGAGAATATTAACTAATCTATTGTGTTCAAAATTATATCTCCAGTGCATAAGACAGTGTCTCATATATGGAATGGATTCATGTATGGATGGATGAATGGATGGAACTCTGTTCTCTGTCTTCTGGAAATGTGAAATATATCTAACCTTCAGTGGGGCTTTGTATTTTCCTATCATGTCTTTGTAGAAGGTTTAATGATTAGGAATGATTTCTTCCTTTCAGTCTTTTAGTTTTTTTCCAGAGTTAAACTTTAATCTGTCATTTTTAGAAAGGCAAACTTCTACCACAAAACAAATTAATAAAAAAAAATCCAAGTAAAGAAAACAAAAACCCCTGGCAGAATGCAGATGGTGAGTCAAATACACTTTACAGCAACCGTTTTTACATATCATGTGTACCTACTGAACAGTCCATTTTTAATGGTAAACTTCAGGCCTGTTGAAACCAGGATTAATGCCTATTTGTTCAGTGAACTATGCTGGAGAAGACACCCCAAAGGGGATTCATATTTACGGACAATTTCAGAAGCAGAATTAACTGGTACCTTCATTTTTACAATTACTAAATTTTTCTTTATAGGCAAAGGTACTATAAGTCATACTGATGAAAATGGATACTGTAAAAGAGTGGGTTTTCTGACAGTTAAAAAAAGTTTCCTGGGCTTCCTTGGTGGTGCAGTGGTTGAGAGTCCGCCTGCCGATGCAGGGGACATGGGTTCATGCCCTGGTCCAGGAAGATTCCACATGCCGCGGAGCGGCTGGCCCGTGAGCCATGGCCGCTGAGCCTGCGCGTCTGGAGCCTGTGCTCTGCAACGGGAGAGGCCACAGCAGTGAGAGGCCCGCGTAACGCAAAAAAAAAAAAAAAAAGTTTCCTGATGAATTTACTAATTCTCTTAGATATATAGATATATTCCATTATTTTAGTTTGCTTTCTTTTAATGATGGGGGAAGTTATTTTCTCTAATTATAGTAAAACTAGTCATTTAGTCCTTACATTTTTCTTATAACATTTAGCCTAAATGAAGAAATGATGCATCTCCCTGGGATTTCCTCTAAGTTCAGAGGAATGAAGATCCCGAATCATAAATTCACTGCCCCACAGATGTGCCAAAAGTGAAAGGATAGTTTAATAGTACAAGTCAAATCTGAAGAAAATGTTCAAGGATTTTAATTTAAAGATGGGCTTGTGTCTTTTAGACTCACTAAACATTTTAAAGCCTGAAGAAAAAGCTATGGTCTCACTTCAAATTAAAATTTTTTCTGACAAAAGGGGCCTCTATCCTGGGGCTAAATTCAGGTATGTTACCTATGTTCTGTGTGTCTGTTCCCCTCTGGCAGGGTGGCAGAAGTACTCAGGGAGTTGCCAGCTGTTCAACCCAACAGGATAGGGCCCTTTCCCTGAATCATGGCACAATACAGAGATTCAGTTGAGGCCATCTGTGCTCTTGGTTCCTTTCTTAAGTTTCCTCTAAATGGCAATATTTCAGCTTTCTCCTCCTTCTCTCATTTTCTTCTTTTAAGGAGAGGAGAAATCACACATATATGTTAGTTAAAAAGGATCAAAGTTTAGGTAGAATCTTCCTAGAAAACTGTATCAGTTCTTGTCTTAAATCCAACTCAGAGAAAAAAAAATGATAGTAAAGAGAATAATAACCTTAATGCAATTACCATATCAAGCAATAAACCACAATTTGTGCTTCATATCTGAGGTTTGGTTAGTATAAAATAAAGATCCTAAGTTATCATTATTCAAGTAGTTTGTCTTCTAAACCTTTGCATTCCAGCTCTTTGATGAGAAATTATGTTTTTAGTCTATGGATATGTATTTTTCCAGACGTGTCATTTGTGCTTTCACATATGCAGAGGATAAAGTGAAATTAATAAAACTAGTATGTATTGTTTTATATATATGTATACATGTGTGTGTGTATACACACACACACACACACACACACACACACACACACATGTAGGGGCAGTGGATGAAATCTGGGGGAGAAAATTGGTGTGAGTAGATGCAAGAGTTTCGAACTTGACCTGAGAAGAGCCAAATACTCCTAAGTACAGTCCAGCAGATACTTTGTGAGGTGTATTTCCTGTACCTAATGTCCATCTTTTACAATAATGCCCTATTTTATATTTTTTCTGATTTTGAAAGCAAATATGCATTTATTGTGAAAGATTTAGAAGATACAGAAAGAACAGAGAACACAACAATAAAATAAACCAATGACAAATTTATTACTTAGAAAAACAGCAACCACTGTTGCTGTTGCTATTTTGGTGTATTTTTCTTTTATATCATATATTCATTCACATACTTAACAGTATTTAATGAGCCCTTACTTTGTTTAGAGATACATCTCTGAACAAGTAGATCAGGCCCCTGCTTTCATACTCCTTATCAAGCAAGTTTTGTTTTTTCTTACCCCCACTTCACATTATACCGCGCACATTCATTCTGCAATTGTTCTTTGAAAACAAATTTTTATAGTTGCATAACACATCACCATATAAATGCACAATGACTTACTTAACAAATGCCCACTGTTGGCAATTAGATTATTTCAAAATTTTCACTATACTCAAAAGCATTTTAATTTGGAGTTTCATATTGTTATTATTTTCTTTGAACAGATTTCTAGAACTGAAATTAAGTTTGGAGACTACAAATATTTTCAAGTTTCTCAGTGCTCATTTCCAAATTGCTTCACAGAAAGCTTATGTACAATACAGGTGGAATATCTGTATATACACCTGCACACACACACATATGCTTTTATATCTACCTGTTTATGTACAAGGAAGTATAATAGTTGACAAAATTTATAAAAATGTAATATGTTTCTTTCTATTTAATTTTATTTTTGTTTTTAAATGATGGATACGAAATACTATGATTTATTCCATCTTTATGATTCAAAATGTTACAGGGAAGCATGGAGAAACAAGGCAAATAAAGCATTCTTCTCTTCCTCATTTAACCAGATGCATCATTCTAGCATTTTAATAATATGAAGATGCCTTGACCCTTTGACTTGGATTGGATGCTGGCAAAAGCAAATCTTTGCAACTTGGATCTTCCTCTATGGCCACTCAAATAATCCTTCTTCTTGTACATCATTGTAGCTCTGAGATGGTGTTCACCATGACCTTTCTTGAAGTCTTCAAGTCTCAATCTGACACACCTTTTTAAGGTAGGAAGTAGGCTGTTAAAAGCTCTCTCCTCTTGACTAACCCAAGCTACTAGCAATCTTAAAAATTAAGTCAAAAAAAAATTAACTCAGTATATAAAAATATGAAACTATGCCTCCAAACATTGAAACTATGTTGCTAGGATGATTTTCAGAGCACTAGTTCTCTGAGGCTAAAAAAGATCTAGCCAAATGCTTCCATAAAAACAAAAACAAAAGTATGGTGTACCTAACAGCCAGACTTAAGAGGTCACATGGCCTTGACTATACTGACTAGTTTATCATTCGATGAGTGATGGTTCATTCCCAAAGGAGAGAAAATCATTAGGAAGGAGGGAAAAATTTTTCTTTCCTCTTAAACTATTCATCAAACAGACGTCTATCTTGATGACCTTAACTGACAAAATCTAGAGTTCCTATCTTCCAGATCTGAGGAGTCCATTTTCAACAGTTAAGAGCACTAGAGACTTTCCGACTTTCTTTCCCATGGCCTATGATTACCAGCCCTTCAACAGGAATATCCTTTCTTTATAGTGACTTCTGAACACACTGCTGGTAGTGCTACAAGAATCTGTGTGCAAGTCTCCAGAGCTGACTCCTCTGAGGAACTTCGTGGAAAATCAGGTTGGAACTCTGGTCATATTTAGCCTTCATTTCTGTGCAGACGACCCCCACTGTTCATGACAGCTATGGCTGCAGTGGTGATGTATGCTCTCTATTGCTTAATTTTGCAGTTCCTTGATTATATGGGTACTTTAAGATTTTTCTCATTGATTATTTGGGTGCTTTAGAATGCCAAGAAAATGATCTGTTCTTTAGAAAACTGACATCCGTAAATTTTTAGACCTGCAACAGTTTTGAGGCAGATTTTGAAGAGATATTTTAGAATATTCTACTTTCTCCTTGTTTCTTTTGGTTAATTTTTATAAAATAACATATTTCACTGGTTTTCCATCGATGAGAATACAATTTTATATACTATTGTCTTGAAATTTAACTTCTGTATCTGCTTCACATTTTAAATTTTAATTGTGCTTTATATTCTTTTAAATTAGAGTCTTCAGTTATTTTTATTTTATTCTTAATAAGATTATTTTCAAAGGACTACCTCTTAGTTTAAAAGTAATTTTTAGGCTTCCCTGGTGGTGCAGTGGTTGAGAATCCACCTGCTGATGCAGGGGACAAAGTTTCGTGCCCCGGTCTGGGAAGATCCCGCATGCTGCAGAGCGGCTGGGCCCGTTAGCCATGGCCGCTGAGCCTGCGGGTCCAGAGCCTGTGCTCCACAACGGGAGAGGCCGCAACAGTGAGAGGCCTGCATACCGCAAAAAAAAAAAAAAAAGGAATTTTTGTTTTATAATTGACTCGTTTTCTTCACTTTACCACTTTTACCTTCAGATTTCTTTAGTTATATTTAGTTATTAAAAAAATGTTTCTTGAGTTAACTACAGAATTGTTTAACGTTCTTTGTAATGCTAAAAACATTTCATGCTATGCATTTGCCTCAGAATAATATTTTGGTTGCATACTGTTACATTTGATATTTATTGGGCTCTTCCTTAGTGCAAAAGCAATTGAAGGAAATTTTATTTTAGCTAACAAGTGACTTGGGGCATTTTGCTTAATATCTTGTTATCAATTTTGATTTTTCTTATGTTTTATTATATCTTATTCATGTCATGTTTCTTTGTAATCTCTACATTTAGGATTTAAAAAAAATTTCTTTATGGCTCTAGTATATGATTGATAATAATAAATATTATGTGGGGTATTTTAAAATAATGTGTTGCGTCTGTACTTCAGGTACAAAGTTTAATATGTATTTAGTAATCAACAATACAAATATGTGAAAAATGTTTTTACCTCCACTATAATCTTATGGACATTTATCTAGAATTAAATATGATATTTTCATACTAAATATTTGTACATATGCAGATTTCTAAACAGAAACAATTAAATAAATGACATAAGTCATTTGGAAACTTAAAGGTTAGAGTTATTTTAAATATAATTAGAAAATAACAAACATCTGAACAAGTTCATAGAGTAATTTCACTAATTTTAAAAATCAAACTACATTTTAAGCTTTGTTTTTTACTTTTTAACTCATCAATCTGTTAAATCAATAAATGCTGGAGTTTAATTTTTGTTATTATATATTAATTTCTAAATCAACCTTCCTTGACATTTGTGCTTTTTCCATTTCTCAATATGGCCCTTAAATTTTATTTTTATATACTGTATATATGCACACATGCATTTATATCTGTATAAAGATCTCTTTATCCTTCAAAACACATGTACAAAAATCATTTAACAATATAATTATTTACACATATTTGCAAGTAAAACTTAAAGAAAGGTAAGAGAAAATAAAAACAAAATTGTACAAAGCTTAAAAGATCCAATGTGTGCTTAAGTTAAAATCTGGGCTCCAAAACTAAAATATTTGTGTTTTCTCCTCTATAAATGAATATAAAATTGTTCTTATTATATAGGGTGTTTTAAAGATGAAAAATGATAAAATACATGCTATGTGATTAAGCAACACATGGCACATCTGTTTATATTTTTTATTAATACTGATATTAATATGTAAATATTGACAAAAATTATTTCCCTCATAACAGGAGAATCCTTTAACTTTTTGGAAATAACGTTAGCCATATCACTTTATATCTTTGTTTACTTCATATCATTACCTAATGTATTTAATCTTAATACATAAGACAATGGAAAATGCAAAATTATTATTTTATTTATAATAATTCTAAAATTTTCTACAACCTCCAATTAATCTTCCACTCTGTGGTTTATATTTTTACCATTTGTTTTTAAAGTTATTCAAGTTATACAAATTGTTAGATTTATTTGGTCTAATAGGAGTCCCTAATATGGATAACTGACATTTCAAGGGCACTTACTCTATTCTGGGCAATGTTCTAAGCACTTTCAGGGACTAAGTGATTTAGTCCTCACTGCAAATCTATGAGGAAATGTTACCCAAGTCACACAGACCTACACCCAAGGCATCTGGGTCTAGCATCAATGCTCTTCGTCACTGCACTGCAGCTGGACAACCAGGTGAGCTCCTAGCCTAATCTGAATTTAAAGTAGCACTTGCTTCCTAACAGCTGGGCTCTAGGTCATTTAACACTGTTTCTATTACTGTAAAGTGACAGATTCTCATTCCTAGGGCCAGATAGGAAACAATTCCAGCCTCTAGAAGACTGAGGAGGAACAATGACACTAGGACTCAAGCTTGTAGCATTTTGACTTATCAAATTTCTTCCCTTATGAACTCTTGGTGGACCATGGCTCATGGTGCTACTTAACACTCCATAGATAGGAGCTTGGTCTTAAGGTGGATGCAAAATTCTGATAAGTTCAGTGTGAGATATAAATGTAAACTTAAGCAAAGTACTTTGCCAAAAGCATATTTAACCAGTCATTATTGTATTCATTTTGTTGAGAAAATCAAAAAAAGGTATATTCTAACAATATTTCATGTGTAAATTCATCATTAAATCATTTTTATAGAGAATAGTAAATACCTACTTAGAATGTGACCATAAACACTCTTTGTCAATGTAGAATTGAGAGCATCTGGCACCTCTTTCACATCAGTGCTTCAAACAGTGCAAGCAACTTCTCAAATGCGCCTGTGACACGAATGTGTGAACTGAGTGCTTGTTCCCACTACTCTAGCTTTTAAGGGTTCTTGTCAACTTTGCTTAGACCTCAAATATCAGTTCTAGCTTTTTAGAGCTTATCTGTCTTCCCTCAGACCCCAGATACAGATCTCTCTGATCTGAGTTAATCCATTTATATTATGAACATATTATAATACAGGGACATTAAGAATGTCCCTCTATAATTGGAATGTAACAAATACATTGAGAGGAATACTGCTCTGTGTAACTTGTTTCTTCACTGGTTTTCAGAGTTGATTGGCTGATCTATCTGGTTGGGCCTGGGTCCCTTTCCTTTATTACCATTCCATCTAAAGTCATTTCCTTCTATCTATTCAGTGGAAGAAAAGCAGAATTTAAGAGTCAATGAAGAGCTTTACTCTGCTGTTAGAACCGCCAAATGAACAAGCAAATAAACAAATATAGAATGGTTGCTGGTTAGGCTGTTTTCCAGACAAATAAGGCACATGTCTGGTTGTTTTAAATATCAGATTCTGATTTTATCCCAATATTTTTCCTAAGATATTGAAAGAGTAAAATTATCTGTATATGATTCACCCCTGACTTACGATGACCTTGGTCCAATAGTGAAAGACTAGTGAAAGACTGGGTAGGAAAAAAGAACTCTAATTCCTGACTTTCTTGACAAGCCCTTAAAATAGCAGTTTCTTTAGTATTTGAGCCTGAAGTCTAGGTGTCAATTACTAACAAAAAAGAGGCCTCAGGGCCTCTCAATGACAGTGATTACAAAGGAAGCTTTCTGGAACACTCTT
>NW_006795112.1:1107673-1110814 GCF_000442215.2 Lipotes vexillifer | reverse complement strand
CTCTTTCCACCCAACTTTGAAAGGATCAATTTGTTCTTTTTCTGTTTATTCCCAGTCAAAATGCTGATAAGTAATTTCAGTTAAAGTCCTGCAACTTCACTGCACTTTGTAATTCCGTATTATATTGCCAAAGCTTAACCCCCTCAGTAGGACCATCCAAGTTATATAATTATACCAGTTAGCTGAGTTTTCTGCTGTCTTCTGAAGTAAGGCAAATGCACTGAAGCATGTGTTCTATCAGATTTGGCAAGAGGAGCCTGTCTCTAGAAACAAAGAAATTGACTCCTATCTTCATCATCTCTTTTATGATTGAGTAAATTTGTTTTCACTAAGTAAGCTAATATATCTATGTTAATTCTGAATCAAGACTTTTATAAATGGAAACAAAAGAGGACAATGTCTGACCAAGTACAGACTAACTACAGTTCAGTCTTCTGTAAGTCATTCCATATGCTACTTTTTTCCCTATAAATCCCAAAGAAATTTTGAAAATATGTTAATCTAAGAGACTTCAATCATCTATCTCTAAGGTAACCTTTCCTGAACCAAATTAGGAAGACTCCTCAAAATACTATGGATGAAAATTAAATATGCGTAACAATGTTAGTGTTAACATTTATTGAGTTCTTACTTTATGCCAAGCACTGCTACAAACACCACATACATAATCTAATTTATGCTTCCAAACAACATAGGTACTATCGTTATTGACATTTTCAAGATTGTAAAACAGAATATAAGTGAGTTTTATAAGTTTATAGAGATAGTAAGCAGCAGAAACCTTCAGCCTCATTCCCAAACCCAGAACCTTCACGGAACAATGGTTATGGCTCCAGGCTGTGGATTCAGAATGCTTGGTTTTGAATTCTAACTCTGCCACTTTTCAGCTGTGTAAGCTTGGGCATATTGCCTAACCTTTCAGTGCCTCACTTACCCACTAGGTAAAATGGGGATGATGGTAATACCATTGTACCTCATAGGTTTACTGACAGAATTAAATGAGAGAGAACATGTACACTGCTTAAAACGGGGCCTATAGCCTGGTAAGCACTCCCAAACAATAGTTATTTCTATACCATACTTCTGTAGCATGGGGGACATGAAAGCTTCATTCTTACAGTACTGTTCATAAATTTGGCATAGGGATGGTCCTTGAGTGATCATCTAATGATGATTTTCCTACCAAATTTTTTTTTTTTTTTTTGCGGTACGCGGGCCTCTCACTGCCGCGGCCTCTCCCGCTGCGGAGCACAGGCTTCGGACGCGCAGGCTCAGCGGCCATGGCCCACGGGCCCAGCCGCTCGGCGGCATGCGGGATCCTCCCAGTCCGGGGCACGAACACGCGTCCCCTGCATCGGCAGGTGAACTCCCAACCACTGCGCCACCAGGGAAGCCCCCAAATATTTTTATAATGGGAAATCTTATGTCTATTTAAAATTCTACCATATTGTCCCAATGTTTTCTTGGGATAGTCACTTAGTTATTTATTAAGATAGGAAGAAATGATATAAGATTAGAAATACACAGAATCTCTGTGAGAGGACTAACTGCATCTCTTTTTAGGTTTTCCCTCCTACTCTCTCATGGTCATATGAGCCCTCTCATTTTAGATTGCTAGGGCACTGAGAAAAACCATCCAAAGGGGTCACAGCTGGGGACTTCTCCTACAAGGGTGCACCTCAGCACACAGAATGTTGCACATACATCTTTTACATACTTATCCTTAAACTCTTTATCTGGCACATCGACAGGCAGCTGGTGGAACAAATAGGAAATCAGGGGAAGCACATTCATTTTTAAAGTGTTAATGCGTCCAATCCAAGAGACAGTAAAGTGCTTCCATCCGTTAAGATCCCCTTTAATGTTTCGAATTGGAGGGCCATAATTTAAATGAAATGTGTTATCCAACCTGGAAGGTATTCCACATCCTAAATATTTAATTGATTTCTCCATCAGGAGAAGATGCGCCTACACAAAAGCAGATCCTATCTACATCTAAGTGTCTGATTAACAGTGTCTCTAATTTAGGGTAATTTAGGAGTTTACAACTTATAAAATGGCTATTTCTTCCACATTCCTTCCAAAGCACCAGGAGAATTGTGTCTGGATTAATTGCAAACAGCAGACAATCCTCTGTGTATAATGAAAACTCAGAGTCAGCATCATCCAGCCATGCACCTATAATTTGAGATCTCATCTGAATATTTTTCACAAGGGGCTTCACATCCAAAGTATATTGAAGTGGCAAAGGAGGAAAGTTCTAATTGTTGCATCTCCCTATTAAAAAAGTTTAAGAACTCAAGTTCATTCCTGCAGATTTTTACTTAGTTGGGTCTTAGCTAACTGAGTGAGAAAGATAAATCAAGCTACTTGCAGATTTTCCTAATGGTGCAAAGTTTGGCACCCTGAGGACTATGGAAATGTCTATTACTACACTTGTAAAGGAGAGAAGTGGAACAAGACTGTGGGTGGCTGGATCCATATGAGTGATTTATTACCCCTGAATCCACTTAGTCATTTCCGGATAAGCACCTAAGTGCCAAAGGTTATGGTCATTTTCAGTTTAAGAAAAGAACAGGGTACATCTTAACATACAAAACAGATATATTATTTGGAGAAATGGTCATTTTTTTTCTGAGTTTACTAGCAAATTGGAAAATTTGAGTTTAAATGTATCCTTGAACTTTACCTAAATATGTTTAATTCTGATTTTATGAGGTCCTTTCAATTCCACTTGTTTTTAGAAAAAAAGGTGTGTTCTGTTAAATTTTATTTTGGGATTTGATGCCTGAAACAAAAGAAATTAAAAATTTAGTGGCATGTCAGGACTATAATTTGTTGATGTTAAATTTACCTTTTCTGTGGCAGTTTTTCTCTGTATTCTGGAAGAGCTACTTTGTAAATAGCTTAATTTTTGTTTAAATACAAATTAGAATCAATTTTCTGGGGAAAAATAATCAGTACAGCTCCTGTTCTCTACAACAAAGAAAATACATTTGTAGACATATTCTGGAAATTTAAATCCCTCAATGCTCTTTTGAGCAAGTCTGAGGAGATTTGAAGACTGACATTTTGTACTTTGCTATTCCCAAGAGGCATATGTATGATCATCTTTACTGAGGTTTGTTCCAGTTCCTGCTG
>NW_006795112.1:1103564-1107641 GCF_000442215.2 Lipotes vexillifer | reverse complement strand
CTGAATTAATATGCATTTTCATTAACTAATCTTGAAACAACAGGAATAAAGTTTATCCAGGTCTTTTATACCTCAGAGAACAAAACAAATACTACAAATCTTTAGAGAGAAAGGATATACAAAGGGTTTGAGGTGAATATTTCAAAGCAAATACTCTTTAAATGATGTGCAAATTATTTCAGCTCTTGAGCATGATTTATGAAAGGGGATTAGCCCACTGAAATAAGAACCGAGTTTAAAATGTTGGGTTTCAAAGTCAAAGATGAGAAGTGGTTACAAGAAAAGGAAGGAGAAAGGCGATAATAATTTAGAGGAGGGATTTGTTTTAGTTTTTCCTCTAAACTGACTCACCTTAAATTAAGTATCACCAATTGTACTTAACTGCAGTAGAAAATATTGCGTTTCTCCTCTAATTTTCTCTAAAGTTAAGATTGTAATAATTAAGAAACGATACTGGAATATTTCAGCAAAAAGGTCTCTACTTGGCATGTACAAAATATAATCACAAACTGTGTTAAACAAAACTATTCAAGCTGAAAAGGATAACTTCTAAGAGTCTTGAGTGAGAGAACACTTTTTTTCAATTCACAAGTCACATCTATAATAACACAACATAATACATTCTAATATTCCAATATGCTCTTCAAGTAATAGTTAAAAGCTTCTTCTAAGACTTATGAAAATGACTGCTTTTATGTAATTGTTAAGAGTATTAAGTGAGCTCACTTCTTACGATTCTGTAATGACCTGCTATTGCTATTCTGCAAGGTAAAGGAAATTTTAATGATTCCACTTGCATGTGATTAATATCTAATGCTTCTTGCCTAAAATTCAAGATTTTGTTCAATAAAAATGAGTTAAGCAAAAATTGTATGGGTTCTCAGTCAAAACCTTCGGTGAAATCAGTTATGTCCAATTTAAAAATAAGGCATGGAACCTCAATAACAAACCTAGGTACTGACGAGGAAAAATAAAGAAGATTAATTATTCTTACGTAAGCCGTCTTGGAGTAATAAAACTAAGTGAAGTGTATCCAGACACTACTAAAATTTTGAGGATACTCTTTCAATCTGTCTCATTACTATCCAACAAGTTTTTAAAAGACTCGGCATTTAGGGGCAAATTTGTAAGAAAGATCCTTACTGAGAAAAGATTATCATTTGCCCAGCTCAGTTTGCATTTCCTAGAATAAATAAAGGTGGATCTGAGAAAATCATGCTTTATTTCCGAGATAGTTATTATTACCTCTTCCTGGTGAATGAAATTTCATACTACTAGAAGGAGTCATCAGACTTTATTTGGAATCTATCCTTTACTTTTTGATCACTAAATTGTGAGCCTACTTTTTTTCTGGCAATTTTTCTAAACTGCTTCACTAACGTGCAAGCTGGTAGGCCTTGCTTGTTTTGGCAGGCACAACAGATAAACTTACTCTATAAGTAAAACAGCTATATTGTGGCTCATTCAGAATTATGACATATTACCTGAAAGGCCAATGAGAAATGAATTCAGGTACCCAAGAACAACATTAAAATAAAAGACATTTAAGCCATAAAATACTATAATTCTTGCATTTGGAGAAGAAAAATAACAAAAAGAAGGCTATGTACGAGACTGTGTGCTCCCATAAGAGTCAAATGGAAAATAAGAGGGAAACAGCCTTTCAGATGGACTTTGCACATGAGCACATCCAGGGAATTCGTGAATCACTTCCAAGGAATTGTTTGGAGCTTTGGTTTCTTGGCTGTTTGTCTTGGTGAGGGTAGTTTATTCTTGGCTAAATTTTCATTATTGTGGTTGTTGTTTGGCTAGAGCTGTTGACTTTTTGACATGGATAATTCAGAGTTCATGACTTGGGTGTTTGCACAGGCGAGAGCTGCAAGGAAAGTGTAAGTCGGTTCTGTCTCAGGTAGCCTGCAATTAGGGGTTGAAAGGGGCTGGTGAGATGAAATAAGTACTCACCATCCAAAATCAGTGCCATGGCATGGTCAACGTGATAATAACCACGTGTAGGGTTATTTTACATAAAGGCAGACCAGACAGCTCTTCTACATAAGTAGGTCTTGTCCAAGTCTCAAAGGCCACTCTCTGGCTCAAGACTTCCAAAAAGTACTTAGAGAAATTATTTTTGTCATATGGGAGCATCCTTCTCAAACTTTAATATGCATATAAATCACCTGTTAAAACAGAGATTACGTTTAGTAGGGTTGGGATGGGGCTCCGGATTCTGTATTTCCTGATAAGCTCCCAAGTGATATTGTTGTTGCTGATCCACAGACCATACTTTAAGTACAAGAATCTAGCAAGATCCTAGAAGAATGAGACATAGGATGCCAGTTCTGTTGAACTCCTAGGCATCCTGATGTTTCTTTTATCCTAACCAGAGAAGCAATGGGTATTTGGGAACTGCCAAGAATTTTTCCAATGCATATCAAGAAAACCTGTCAATATCCCCTCAGAAATCTCTGGAATTTTCTCCCTTCTCCACTCTAATTACCTAGTTTCAGCCTGTATTACGTTACTTGGTCCACTGTAATAGTTTCCTGATGTATCTCCTTATCTCTGATTTTTCACTTTTTTTGGGCTACCTGTCTCTTCGCCATTCTCCACATTTCTGCCAAAATTATCACTCTGAATATCAGATCTGTAAATGTCTCCTGCCTGCCTGCATAAAACTCTGTCACTAGGCACCCATTACTTATAGTATAAGTCAAAATTTCTTAGCATTCTGTGCAAGACTCTTTGCCAATGTTTTCTGCTCATTTCCAATCTGATCTCCAGTTGTTGCCCTAATGTTTTGTGTATTGTGGGCTCACCAGTCTAGGGTGTTCTCCAAACATGTTATGCTCTAATAGTTCTTTCTTTCCTATCTTAATACATACCCATTTTCTTCTCTGCCATTCCTGTCTTCTCAACCTGAAAAACTCCCAGCATTTCATAGCAGTATTAAACTCCAGGTAACTTATATTTTCCTTTGTTGCCTTCTTTTCCCTGGTTCTCTCCACACCCCCATCTCCTACCTGTATTTCCAGGGATGACTTCCCCAAAATACTACCTACACTCAAATCTTTGTCTCAGGGACTGTTTCTGGAGGAATCCAAACTAAAACACCCATTAAGAGATCAGTGCCTCACATTTCAACCTTTCCCTTCATTTCTCATACATAAAATTCAAAATTGTTTTCTTTTTTTTCAACTCACTCACTGTCATTTATTTACTCACTCAGTCAGATATTTAATAATGAACACCAATATATTTCGGACTCTGCCCTTAGGTAGTGGGGATGACGAGGAGTAATCATCAGAAGGTCATGATTTATACCCTCAGGCACTTGCAATCTAATGGAACAGGGAGATCCTGGCTTCAGCAGGTGACAGAAACCTTAGTCAGCTAGGGTTGCCCCTCCCACATATCAACCCCCTTCATTCAGATAGAGTGGGCCTAGGAGGCATCCTGGAATGCTTACCAGTCTGTCAACAGAGTGTGCTTTGGTGAGACCAGATCTTAAGCATATTTCACTTTACTCTTTATAAGTGTCTCTGTATTCATGTGGGTTTGATAGTTTTACTTTAGTCAAAAAAAGCTATCACAAAAAAAAAGAAAAAAGAAAAGAAAAGCTATCTCTTTATCACCAGATGTGTTATGACATTTGGCTTGCTTCTAATATACATATATATGTATATGTATATATATATATATATATATATATATACACACATATATAAAACATTAAAATTAAACAATATCTTTCCTTGTTTTTAAGTGAAATTACATAACTTTCTGTCAAAACTCTACCATTGCATCATTTTGCTCTTTTATGCAAGAATGAAAAGGCAACTGACACTTCATGACATTTAATCTCTAGAGATTACCATAACATCAGGCTCACACTCAGGAATGGAAAACCAAGGGTTTATTCCCCATAACACTCGGCATCCCTTAATAAAACAGAGATAAAAGTGTACATAATGCTATGAGTCAATAGAATAATGAAGATGTTAAAAAATTAAGCCTTTGATAAATTATGCATTTGTTTGATCTGATTTCGCCAACTGTTCAAATCAGTGGCAAAGTGCA
>NW_006795112.1:1070922-1103554 GCF_000442215.2 Lipotes vexillifer | reverse complement strand
CCTGCTATATTTCTAAAGAGAAAATTTGATGAACTTATAGTAGACAAATGTCATGATTATTTTACTCAGAGTACACCCATTTAGAAATCATTATCTAATATTTATATTGTAATATAAATCTACATAGTTCTTAGATATATTTTAGATCTAGTATATACATTATCCTTAGATCTAATATATTATTATCTCCTTAGATCATATAATATTGTATATATGCTTTATATTTACATAAAAATTATCCACTGTATTTATCTGAAAAGTCAGTTTCTGGAAACTTAAGAAACTTGTCCAAATCTTATAGTTAGCTTATCTTGGTGGTAAGAATTGTACTTAAAATACCCGATTGTTAGACACAAATTTCTGACACAATCCCACACAACCTTTTGAAGAAGGTGCATACAACACTTTTCTAACTTTTGTGTGGATTTTTATAAAATTACTGGATTTTTATAAATATGCTGACCTTAAAGAAAACTATTCTCAGAGTCTTCTAAAAATTATCAAAACTACTATCTTTTTTGTACATTATAGAGTGTCTTTTTTTTCTCACCTCCAATACAGCCTTGAAAATTCTAAGTCAGAGCCCACAGAACAGCATCAAGAATAATTATGAACCAGAGTGATTCTCTCAAATAAAATAGAAGGTTATTGTAAATAGTGCCAACCTAGATGTCCATCAACAGATGAATGGATGAAGGAGATGTGGCACATATTATACAATGGAATATTACTCAGCCATAAAAAGAAACAAAATTGAGTTATTAGTAGTGAGGTGGATGGACCTAGAGTCTGTCACACAGAGTGAAGTAAGTCAGAAAGAGAAAAATAATACCGTATGCTAACACATATATATGGAATCTGGGGAAAAAAACAACATACTGATGAACCTAGTTGCAGGGCAGGAATAAAGACGTAGACATAGAGAATGGATTTGATGACATGGTGTGGGAGGGCGAAGCTGGGGAGAAGTGCGAGTAGCATCGACATATATACACTACAGAATGTAAAATAGTTGGCTGGTGGGAAGCAGCAGCATAGCACAGGGAGATCAGCTTGGTGCTTTGTGACCACCGAGAGGGATGGGATAGGGAGGATGGAAGGGAGGCTCAAGAGGGAGGGAATATGGGACATACACATGCATATGGTTGATTTGCTTTGTTGTGCTACAGAAACTAACACGGTATTATGAAGCAATTATACTCCAGTAAAGATCTATTAAAAAAAAATAGAAGGCTAGAATGCATGATAGAAAGATACTGAGAGGACAGTAACTTTAAGCAAAGGGATTAGGATTTTCTCTTTTCTCTCCCCCAAATCTTAGTCACTTTTATCCTCATTGAATGATAAAACACTTACTTACACATGACTTTGCTAGGTACAGTACATGAGACCTGCAAAAATATACCATTGCTTTGAGATTTACAGTTCCAAGAGAAAACTAAGAGAGACATACAAATAGTGACCTTAAAATACAAACCAGTACAAGTAGTCAGGATGAAGAAATAATCCATTATTGTTCCTAAAAATGTTTCAGCAATTTTATCTTCATTTTTAGCACAGAATGAGAAGTACATTGATAATGGCCATTTGAATATCCTCATCCATTCATTCACTAATTTAACACTGCACATTTTTGAGTACTCTCAAATATCATCAAGCCACTCTGCTAGTTGCAGATAAAGGTAAACTAGAGTTCTCTTTAGAGTCTGGCAGTCTAGTGGACAGACAAACAGACATGGATAATTAGCTTGTTGTAACACACTTTGGCTACTGCAATGGTAGAGATATGCACTGAGTACTAAGGATCTCCTAACTCACCACAGAGGTTTGGGAAAGCTTTTTGGAGGAGGTATGGCTTGAGCTGAGTCGAACAGGATGTTAATTTAGCAAAGAGAAGACACCGATTTAAATATAAACATCAGCACAGAGTAGCGTGCATCAGGGATTATAACTGTCATTTTCCTGGAACATAAACCACGGGTCAGAGAGAGGTGGGAAAAAAACTGGAGAAGGGGACTCAGTGATAGCTTTCTATTGAGGAACTTGGACTTGAGCCATTCCAATGCAGTAATTTAATTAGAAATTGTTCTTAACCTTTGACTTCAGTTTGGAGGTCACCATCTCTGACGGCACTATCCCAGTCCTACATTTTGTATTTAGCCATCGCATCTCCTATTTTACCTCTATTTTTTTAGGCCAATTGATTTTGTATACAAAAAGGGTATATTTACATTACTGAAATTGGGTAGCAGGAGTATTTAGGTTCTATTTAAATAATCAGAGAAAGATGAATTGGCAGACTGATTTACCATTCTCCAGACATTCATAAGCCATTTCTTGAAGGAAGTTAAGAGTCCTAATGCTACAGATCACATTTTATTGCATTTCTATGGAAAGAGCTGGTATTTTTGGATACAACTCACACTTTGGGAGGAAAGCAATACCTGATTTTCCTTACATGGATGTGGGCTTTACTATGAGTAATGAGAAATAAACTTATTTTCCAAGAAAATTTCATCGATTATACATGTTTACAGTTAAATGTTTTCCCTAAGCATACTTTTGGGCCTATTTGGGACACCCAAATAAATGCATTAAAAATCAAATTATTTTTTTTTAGGATTTTGGAGAAAAGTAGCATTATTCCTACACTCCAGAAACAAAAAAGGAGTATACCAAATAAATTCTATAAATACAGAAAGAGTTGATCATTTGCATTCAAAAGAATGCTTTTTTCTGCACGGGGATTCACTGTAAGAATGCTTTAAATATCATGTTTAGCTAAGATACTTTAAACTTGATATGACACCAGTAAACAAATATCATATACCTAACTTTACAAGAAAATATTAATATATGCCCATTCTAGGGTCATGGAATAAAGAGAGGAGAAACTTTCAGAGGAGATCAAAGGACAATTTTTTCTATTGTTTACAGTCACAGTAGTGTTCATACTAAGGAAGTATTGCTGGAGAGTTACAGCAAACAGCCCTCTGGATCTGGCCTATTATTGAAAGAAAGATGCCATTTGACCTAATGAAATCAGAAATTGATTAAATGCAGTTCATCTAAGGGGAAATATGGTCAGGGAGTTACTGCCAGGGTCAAGAGGAGATGCGGTGATCTAGTGCTTGAGTGCTGATAGGGTTAGATAGACTTTCAGAGTAGCTGATGCTACAAGATACATGACAATGGACACCAACAGGTTAGAGAGCAAGATCAACCCCTTAGATGGGAAGGAAGAGATTAATCAGAACATCCTTTGCTCAGCTTATAACTAAGTCCTCTTACCCAATGATTCACGGAGAACTGAATGTTTTGAAGAGACTGTAATCTATGGGTCCCAGGAAAATTGAATTGATGCTAACTGTCTTGGAAACACATGTCAGAACAATTGCTGTGGTCACACAGTGTCTCGGTGAAGCCCTGGAACCTTCGTGAATAATACTGTTTTGACAAAGTAATTCAGATGTCTGATTATCAAGTGTGCATCTAATCTTTACTGTTTGTTTGTTTTTCTCATAATGTTTAACTCTTCCAGCTTTGGCAATGTAAATTTTCTTTTAAAACTTTTCATTTTTTTCTTCACAAAACTGGAATATTTTGAAATAAAGAACTCCCTTAACCTGTGGGAAACAATCAAGAAGAGAGCTGACACTCACTGTTCCTTAGATATTGTCTGTCTTAAATGTCAACTACGAACTGGCATTTTCTATTGGCACTTGCCATCTACCTCTACAAGGATTAAATCATGTGTTGCTGCAGCTGCTGACTTTCAACACCCCCTGAAAGGAGTTCAGGTGGAGAGCAGAAATGAGGCACTCTGTGCTCTGGGAAAAACTGGCAGAACAGGTCTTCAGATAGTTAGATATTTTCAGGAGCCAATTTTATGACCCCAATTCTTGTATCTCTTCATATCTGGAAAAGTGCTAAAATCCTTCATGGTGACCTCTGCTCCTTGTGACTAGCAGTAACCTGCACGGGACTAGCAGAAATCTTCTGTAAAAAATATGTGCTTGATTGCATGTATTCCCCTTCACCAAAATCACATATATACTGACCTTGACCCCTGCCTCTGTGGAGCAGTTTCTCAGAGCTATCTGGGATGCTGTCTCCCAGGCTGCAGTCCTCATTTTGCCCCAAATAAAACTCTCACATGGTGTGGTTTTTTTTTTTTTAAGTCAACATAACTATAGTAAAACAAATTTATTTTTATTTTCACACTTTAGTTCAATAGTTTATTTTTCTCAGGTGGATACTGAATGAAACTGGTGCCAGGGTACCAATATTGATTTTAGTGGGAAAAAAAAGAATCAGATAATTGACCACCTTATCTGAATCTGGATCTTTCTGACAACACGTTTATCCATGATATTCTACACAACTATTATGATTTTTTTCGTGTGTGTCCAGGTAAGAGCTTTTCTGTTTCTTCAGAGCTAGATATAATTTCTTTGTGCAATTTTAATATTGTTTTCATTTTCTTGGCAGATGGCTTATTCATCTTACTATTTTCATGCATTGGCAAGATTAGGCTGTTTTATACAAAATTCTTAATAAGAAGAAACTTTAACATATGTATTTATATGACTCTCCAGAACAGGCCTCACAATATGTTTTGAACAATTGCTAATTACATATTTATCCAGGAAACTAGTATGACTTTTCCATTTCAGATAATAATAAACATTTTAATAAATTTTGTTAATTATATAGTTATCAGAAATGTCACAATAGTCACAAGAAAAAATATATTGGCTTTTGGAGAAAAAGTAGGAAAACAATGATTTATCAATGTTTTACATTTAAAGAGGTCTTAATGTAACTCATACTCAGAAAATTTGACTTTTCTTTTAAAATTTTCAGATTACAATTAGAAAATGTATATATTCTTTTATTGAATTGTGAACATGAGTAATGCCTAATTGTGTGTGTGTGTGTGTGTATATGTGTGTTTATACTCCAGTTTTTAATTGTGAAACTTTCAAACATACAGAAAACAGCAGCACCATGAGCACTCCAATAGATACCACCTAGATTCAACAAATGTTAACATTTGGGACAATGCCAGACTAATCTCTCATTACATACATGTCTTACAAAGAACATCTGTCCTTGCTGAGGACTCACTTCCCCACCCATGCTGCAAGAACTTCCTCTCCAGTCCTTCATTCTCTCCTTTTCTGACTATTTCTTCTGGCTTGGAGGCCTTGCATTCCCTCCTTGCCATCACTGGGGATTTTCAGGGTCCAGGAATCTCCTGGCCAAAGCCATTCTGAGAATCCTGATTGCATTGGTGGAGTTGGTGTAAGGGTGGGGGAGGAGAAAAAGGGAAACCAGATGGAAAGCAATGCTACTGGGAAGGCAGAGCTCCTAGGACAGAGGTGCAACAAACTCAGAATGAACTGTTCCCTAGAAACAACATTCAAAATGATTGCATAAGATTCAAGTGTGCTTTTGTGGCTAGTACATGGTTTCCTTACTAAAATGTGCTGAGGTCTAAGCAACCAGCTTACAAATGGATTTTGAGAACTTAGTCTACATACAGTTGTGGATGGCCAGTATTATAATTATTTATATTAGCACAAAAATTAACTGTCTTCTCTATCACACTTGTTTTCACTTGGCATGACCATTATTACTTTGCAGGCAAATTTTTAAACAAAAATATCACTAAAGTTTCACAAGCATTTTCATTTTCTGCACTGTATAAATATCTCAATCCAATTTTTCCATTCTTATCTTTATTCCTGTAGCCTTGTACATACATTCTTGTTACATACATCACTAAGGAGCTGTGGAATTAGGAAATCCATGTCTAAAATACTTTTAGGATTTCACCCAGAACACATTTGGTTTTTATGATGCTTTCATCAAAGGACAGCTAACAGGACACCCATTTCCTTTCGGTTCTATTACTTTTGATTTTATTCTTCTAACTTATGTTCATTTTGGGGTGCTTATTTATAATGCTAAGTATCAATTTTGTATAAACTTATTCAAGATTTCCACACATGGATTTACAGCTTAGCAATTGATTAGCATGAGATATACTACTCCTAAAGCATAATCTAAATACAAAAATAATTTTTAAAAGTTTAAAGTACAGATGTGTGGAGCCAGGAGTTTTAGTGGTATGCCTTCAGATATATCTATTAATGAAAAATAATAAATACATGAATGAAGGAATAAACTAGAGGTATGGCTAAAGCAACGGTGAAATGGCTAAATGCTGAATCCTTTCCATCAACTGGAATTTCTTAATGAACTGCTCTTCTGGGCATAAATGAATCAAGAGTATTTCTTGGCTCCCTTGTGCTAGCTCCTGGTGTGCTGCTCCCAAGAATGCCCTGGCTGCCATTTTCACCTAGGGAGTCGCCAGGGTAAAGACCAGCTGCTAATATTTAGATTTTTGCAGCCATAACTCCCATATCCAGTTCTGGCTCCTTTCCCCTATTTCCTCTACACTCAGAAAGAAGATGTCCAGTATATATGCCTTGCTCCAGTCTTCTATCAGACACCACCCTTGGCTCATGCCCTAGTTTGGTGCCATCTGCTTGGGGACATAGAGGTAATAGGGGTAATAATAAGAGCTCCTACTTATTGAGTGCCTGCTGTGAGCTAAGTATTTACATATCTAATTTCACATTCTCACTTGATCCTGCAAGGACAGTATTAGATCCATTTTTATAGATCTAGAAAGTAAAGCTCAGAAAAGTTGAGAAAGCTCTCCAAGGTTTCTTGGATTTATATTTGAGCTTTTCCTCTTTACCATCAGTGGAAGACACTTCTCTTTCCTCGGAAAAATATGTTAGCATTTTCTTTGACTGACTCTCCACTTTCCATAACAGCCCTCCCTGGAGAGCTGCTCTCCCACTCTCATCCCATGCTGGTGTCCTGAATTTCCCACAGTGATTTGGCCCTTACATTGAATTTTCTGGCTTCTTGTCTGTTAGACTCAACTGATATCTTAAAATATCTGATTAGTACTTAATAGTGTTGGCAGGTTAGAATCATATTTTAAAAAGGAAAGTATATTTAAGCACTTAACTTTCTGATTCACTCACTGAAAGTACATTTTTTTTTCCATGTTATACAGAGAAACTGGACAATGAAATGACCACCTGTTAGCTGCTAATGATGTTCACATGCCTTTAAAAAAAGTAATTCTGGCTTTATCTGTCTACAATCTTGGCGACAAAACTCGTGGGAACATCAAGGGCACAGGAAGCCAAAGGCAGCAAACTGACAATAAAGTTCGTTCTTAGACTGCTAATAAGGAAGGAGACACTGTGACTCTCTAACGCCACATAATTATTTAATCTCAAGAGGGTGACATAAAACCTAATGCATGCTTTAAAAACCTAAGTTTGGGTGCTCAAATCTGGGACTGAGATCAGAGGGGTTTCACAGAGCGTATTTCCTACTTGAAAAAATATTTTAAAAAGCATCAAATAATATGCCAATCACTATTTTAAATGCATAGCTAATTTGATATTGTGTGGGTGGGTCAATCATTATGCCTTTCAAATGAAAATGAATATGTAAATACCGAACGAACGTCATTCAAAGTATTAGATGGATATTAACTGTACCCTACGTTGCAAAAAATACACTAGTCCTAAAAAAGGCTTAAAACTATAAATATCCATCAAAATACAGAAAAGAAGAATTTTCTAATATTAGGGCTAGCAGTAAAGATTAAATGACCCTTTTAGTTTAACAGTGAAATCAAAGTCCAAAGGCAACATCTGGTTTTAATTCTTTTGCTAATAAGTTTTTGGGTCCCTATTTAAGTTTATTGATTTATATGGATCTCATCTTTAATATAATATTTCCACTCAAGGCCAAGGTTGATATAAACTAAGTTTACCTTTTATTTGTTCACTTCACTATAGTGTGATGGTTAAAAGCACAGACTCTAATGTCGGTTTGCTTGGGTTTGAAACTTGTCTCCATAACTTGTTTTTTGTACAAGTTGCCTTAATTTTCTGTGCCTCAGTTTCCTCATCTATAAAATAGGGTTAATAATGGTACCTATGTCATTGGGTTAGTAGAAGGATTAAGTAAATCAATATAAGACAAGCACTTAGAACAATGCCTGAATAGTAAGTACTCAGTATTTGCTAGCTATCATTACTTTTTAACTGCAAAGAAAAAGGTGAATATGAGGTCATTATACAGTTAAATACATTTTGAAATGAATAGAATGAATCATATGTCTCTTTCCTTGTCTTTAGACAGGATCGAATTGAAGCCAAAAATAGACAAATAACTGTCTTTCCCAGTTAAAAATAAATTCTAAAGAGAAGCGGCTGGTATTCTACCTGTAGGAATTTTTTTCCCCAGTATGGTCTGAAAACATTTCAAGTGACTATTGCTGAATACAAGATCCATTTACCTTAATGTTTCTCACACACACTTTTATAAACCTTTATTTTCTCCTGAGCTTTAGGCTTCAGAAATGTGCCAAGGTCTCCTCCAAACCAGCAATTATATCTGAGATTCCGGAGCTACTGCTCATTGCCTCATGCTTCCTTTTATATCCACTACAAATGTTTATGTAGTTAACATTAATTATGTACTCACAGTTGAATTCTAATTCTAAAATCTTATGTCTGATCCCATATGAAGTCAAGAGGGACAATGACCAGGAATTAAAGAGAAATCTTCAAATGAGATAACTTCAAACTGTACCATCATATGGAAAACTTTTTAAAATGGCATTGTTTATCTTCCACAAATAATTTGGAAAGCACCATGCAGTCCAAGACATTAACATTGATAATTTTAAGCTCTAAGTTAACACAACTGGCTAACTAAATATGTACCTAACAGTTGTTGAAACTATGGTATGGTTCTTTGAATAATGACAGTTTTGAAAGGGCGCTCTTACTCAAAGTTGTCATGCTGTTTCTAGATTTGGGTTCCTAATACTTTAGATTTGGAAGATATAGTATCACATATAAATAGTTTCCCTCTTTCTTGTCATGTGGGTGAATGTACACGTACATTTATGTATACATATGTATAATATTCTCTAATGCACACAAATATGTGTATCTACACATATGGTCAACTAGCATATTTACTCATATACATATGTAGATAAGGAGATAGTCCATAATCAGCCTTTCTCTACTTACTGAGGTCTCCTTAAGTTCAAAAAGCTAGGCTGTAACTACACTGATCTTCGGTCAGAGGGAAATTGCAGGAAAAATGGTGATTCAGAAGATTCAGTGTAGGTAGACAGATGATGCAAGAAAGGTATTATAATTTACAAGACTTTGGGAAATTGTTTTTCTCTAATTCCAGAGATATCTACTTGTTCTTTTAGGAAGCGGAGACTCATGTCAACTCTGAGATATGCACGATACTTTTTCATAACTCCCTTCATTGAGGAATAATCAGGGTGAAGAAGGTTAAGAGATATGCTCAAGGTCACTATATAAGTGGACAGACTGGTCCTTTTCATTTCAAATTCATTTCTTTTAGAATATTAGAAATAGATGTGACCTTGGAGGACATCTAATCCACACTCCACATTTCTAAATCTTTCTGGTGGTCTAAAAGTGTAGAAAGTTGCATAGTCTGTTGGTTTATGTTGAGCCACCTATGCTGGTCACTCATATATCTTTTAATGTATGGAAATCAAACAGTCAGCTTACCAAGGTTTGGAAACACTTGACATTTCCCACTCTCAAAATCAATCACCAATCTGAACACCATGGTTATTACTCAGAGATTCAGAGGTTTGCTGTAAGCAGAGACCATGACCTTGGAACAATTATTTTTTTCAAAAGGCATTACCAACAATGACGCATGCAAAGCGCCCAGACTGCCCTCCAGTGCATGAATCCCTGGCCAGAAAATGGCTACGAATCTTCCATGAGTAGTATGAGTTTGGCTCAAATCTCATTTCAATGCATTTATATTTCATAAGCACTGCATTTAAACAGAGTTAAAATGAGCAAGTCAAAAAAAATACTTACTTAAAGATTTCCTGTTCTCTGGTTTCTGTTCTTTTATATCACTATCATAGTGACTTAGTAGTTCAGTACTGGAGGATCTCTGAATTTTAAATAATTCCAGGTTTCTTGAAGGACTACTTGGATCCTTTGGCTGGAAATGACAATTAGATGGGATAATTTTATAAGGAAGAAAAAATGCACTGAATAGTTCTGTGATCTATTTTGCTGTTAAAGAGAAGTTTGAAATAAGATAATTATTTTGGAATAGGGCCCCTAAGCTAAGCTCAATTTTCAAATTTAATAATGATATATATATATATATACACACACACACACACACACACACACACACACACACATATACATACATATATATATACATACATTTTATATATATATATATATAAGATACACAACTACTGTATATAAAACAGATAAACAACAAGGACCTACTGTATAGCACAGGGAACTGTAGTCAATATCTTGTAATAATGGGAAAGCATATAATATATATAATATTCAATATATAATATAATGGAATGGAATGAAATATATATAATAGAATATATAATGGAAAAGAATCTGAAAAAGAATGTATATATACATTTTATATATATATATATATATATATATATATATATATATAAAACTTACTAAATGCTGTGCATACCCCAAGCACTCCATGCATTAACTCAATCATCACAGTAATCCTATGAGGTAGGTATTATTATTATTATCCTTATTTTCCAGACAAGGAGACTGAAGCCAAAAGAGATAAGTAATTTGCCCAAGGCCACACAGCTAGTAAATGATAGAACCTGGATTCAAACTTTCAAATGCAGGAAGTTTGACTCCAGAGTCCACTCTTAATGACAACAGCAATCTGTGTGTGTGTGTGTGTGTGTGTGTGTGTGTGTGTGTGTGTGCATGAGTACTCATGTGTGCCTGGATAAGGGAACTATATTGATGATGGGGAAAAGTCAATTTGTTATTTTATTTTTTAAAGTTTTGATCCCCAAGTTATATAATGGAAATGTGTGATTAAATCACAGTAAAATTACACAGAAATGTACTTTTTGTATTCATTATTAAAAGCGCTCAAGAATATTTTCTTCCCAAGATTTTGCAAATATTAGTGTCCTAAAATAAGATGTTTGGTCGAGAAACAGTATAAAATGAATAGTTTTAAATAATTTGACTCTTTTAAGAACATACTCTAAATGTGTGAATTTAGGGTAATTTCATGAAGTTCTAGATACGTAATTTTCATGAGAAGAACAATCTAGCTTAGCTGGAAGAACAATGAAAATCAATACAAAGGGTTATTGTTTACTGGTATTATAACAGTGAGTATGGGCTTAAATACATTGATATTTATTTTCAAGAATATGTATTATAGATTGCATAAACTGAAAATGTGAAAATTCAGTAGTTATTAAGTTCTTGTGTGCTTTTTACAGCCTTCAGTGAATGAACGTCTGTGTTATTTCAGAAAAAAAATGAATGCACTGTGTTTTTGAAAGAGAGAAATCAAATGACATTTAGTTCCACAAATCCTCTCTGCTGAAAATGGTTTTCGTGGACTATTTAAACTTAAAATAACTTACTAACTCTCAATTCATAGGATCTACTTAAATGCATGTGTGCTTATGCCTAAGCAATAGATTTAAATGACTACCTTCTAATTAATAAAGGTAACAGCCAAAACAAATACATACCAATCTGTCAATTGCATTTTTGATAGCGTTGAACCAATCCAATATGATGAAGTCAATATCTGACTGCAGAAGGAACTCATTTCCTGATACTGTTGTGATCTAAAAAAAAAAAAAAAAAAAAGTCGAGAGGTAAGCAAACCATATAAAATAAAATAGATCTCTTACATTAAAAAATATATACTTTTTTAAAAAACACACTTTAATACACTCAGATATTTTCTTGTATTCCAGTAATTGTCTTTCTGGAAACTGGGAGACTAGGATCATTTTGAACTGCTCTCTATAAACGATTTTTTTCATGTCATAACAAATATATTATTGTTTTAATAATAGAACAATTAACTCAGAGTAGGCCTAAAGCTGAATTACTCCAACTCATGGAGAAAGCAAGCCAGGAAGTTCAGAATAATGCAGACAGTATCCACTTAAGTCAGAACCTCAGAAAAATGCACCCAGGTGTGTCAGAATTCATTCTGCACTTTTGGCTCTTTCCTGTTTATCTCTTTCAAATCAAATAGTATCTCTATATTTGATTTCCTTTTATGGAGGGCACTAAAACAGATTATTTACCAAAGAGACTAATGAAGACTTTTCTAATGAATAACATTTGGCTATTTCTACTTTCCTATCATAAAGACCTACAGGAAAGTAATAAAGGACCAATTTCCCCACAAAGGGAGTACATTAGAATAAAAGTTCATTTACATATTTGAACCTCTCATGGAGAGTACTTATCAAATGAACATTCCTGTTCCAGACTCTTAGGGCTGTTAAGTAGTAGCATGCAACTATACGTTTTTCATTGCAGGGAATCTTTTTCTCCCTGGAATTGTGAGAGAAGAACGTGGCCCTATAGAAAACAGCAATGCTCTTGATTTCACACATAAAGGACTACTTAGACAAGAATTTGATTAGAGTGGGTGTGGACACGCTCTTCGTATTAAGCTATCAATCTGAACTGTGAAGATTTTCCCTTTGTATTGTTGACTTTTTGTTTCAACAGGAAGATGAACATTTCCCAACTACTGTCTCACATCAAGCAAAGCTTCAGAGGTTTAGAGGACTGACATTTCAAAATACTCAGTCAGGAGCTACTCACCTCTTCTCAGCCTTACTTCCTCTAAATAGGAGGTAAATGCTGAAATGTGGCACAAGTTCAGAAAATCACAAATCATGCTACAAAATGTCTCTGTAATTCTATCATTAAAGTGACAATTATTACCCCAAATAGCTCACTCTGAAGGTTTCAGTGATTCTTATGGCAACATTTAATGACAATAATCCTGGAGTTTTAAAGCAATCTTTGATTACACACATACATATATATTCATTTGCATTGATTTTTAGAAAAAACTATTTAGAGATGCAACATTACTCAGTGCTGCAATGCAACCATTCTTGAGTGAGTTGGATTCCAACTTTTTACAATTGTAAGAAAAGGAACTATTCAAAATACATTCAAATTATGAGAAGTGAAAGATTAGAAAATAAAAGGAATTTAATTATCCACGCTAGCATTTGACAGATTACCAGGGCCTATCACTCTTTTTTTTTTTTTTTTTTTTTTTTTGCGGTGCGGGGGCCTCTCACTGTTGTGGCCTCTCCCGTTGCGGAGCACAGGCTCCAGACGCGCAGGCTAAGCTGCCACGGCTCATGGTCCAGCCGCTCCGCGGCATGTAGGATCTTCCCGGACCGGGGCACGAACCCGCGTCCCCTGCATTGGCAGGCAGACTCTCAACCACTGCGCCACCAGGGCAGCCCTATCACTCTTTTTTTTTTAAGTAAAATTGCGTGTAAGATTCGGGATGGCTCAAAATAGCCTCCAAATAGTCCTCTGTTTTATGTATCTAGTAAAAGACAGTTAAGCTGATGTTTTCTTAATTATGTGAACACATTTACAATGGTCTTTACTTATATAAAGTTCCAAATATTTACTTTATAAAGTGCTGCCACAGAAATAGTAATCTAAAAATATAAGGTCACTTCTAACTAACGCAAGAAAACTAGTAATGTCCTTGACCTCTACCTTCATCCTAATCTGAAGGTAAATATTTTGATTAAGAATGTATTTATATAATGTTACAATTTGTTAACATACACAAAGAAAAATCAATTAGCCCAAATGCAGTGTACAACCTATTTCTCTGCCATTATAAATAAACCATTATTAAAATTATAAAAAGGAACATTTTCAAAGTACCAGAAACAAACATATTCTGAGGGTTTAGGAAAGAGCCAATATGGTTCAGTTTTCAGTCTAGTAAATTCAAACAGTGATAAAATGTAAGTACTTCAGCAGTGCATTTGCATTTTTGGTGCATGCTACGCAAGGCAAAGGGGATCTTTACTCCTAACACAACCAAGAGCAAAATGTACTTTAAAAGTTTCTTTGTCCAAATATATTACTGCATTAATTGTACATAATCAGTGATTTATGAATTCATTTTGAGAAGCTGGATCACAGAACTATGTGAATGCAACTCATTCAAAACATACTATCAGAAAGATACAGTTTACATGCTTTCCTTGGTCTTCCCACTAATCTTTCAAGTTACTAGGCAGTCTGGAGAAGTCTGCTACTGCTCTCTACAGTTTAAATGCATCCACTTCTTAATTACAGTCAGTAATTGACTGTTCTGCTCCATTCCAATCACTCACAGGAAAGCAGTTTCAAAGTCTTTGGCTGGTAAAACACATTTAATTCAGGTTTCTCAATCCACTTTTTTAACATTACCTCTTTAGGTTTTCTGATAAATGGTTTGCTGAATCATACTTGCACTTTGAACAATCAAATTTTCAACACTCTTAAAAAAAAAGATATCAGTAAATGTTAGCTTTGACTAAACGTTTGATTGAATATCTCCTGATGACACTATAGAGTGATATAGAACTGATAACAGACATAAAAGATTTGATATTAAGCCAGGCTAATGTATTCTTTCTGTATCATGCTTTGTCTAACTGACAGATGCTGGAATAAGGTAGATGAAGGAAGAACTTACAGAAAAGATGGGTTTAGGCAAGAGCTGTTGGTCTACACTTTGCTTCAAAGCCTACTTTAGACAAATGCCCCTTGAAATCCCTTATCTCCACTAAGTTGTATTTTGAAGGGATATATCCTGGCACCAAAGCCGTCTCAATGAAATTTTCTGGTGTTGTCAAGAATAGATATATTTAAATACCTGTCAGGAAATTTGCCTGAAACTTTTTCTCGCTAAATAATGACCACCTGAATTCTTGCTGGTAAAAAGTGTATGCCTAAGAAATTATATAAGCATATCCACTGGGCAACACGCAGAACAGACACATTCCTCAAGACTCTGGTGTTAATTCTGCAATAGTTTCCCTGGGCTAGGGACATAACTTAGTCTGTGTCCTTGTTAGGGCTCCTCTGAAGATGAAAGCAGGTACATCCCAGCTCCAAACTTCACTGATTCGAGACAAGGAGAGAAGAAATTTGTTTTCTAACCTTTAATTAACAAATAGAGTATAGTTATGCTAATTTAAAGCTGCTTAAAGGACTTTTAATGAGTAGGGTTTATGTTTAAGTATTGCCCTTTTCAATATTGTCAATTAAGTACTGCTCTTGTCAAAATGCATTCTGGCGGTTACTCTTTCCCCTGTTGGATGTTCATTTAAATGAGAAATTAATATGTAGGATGGTATTTATATTATTAACATTTTCCATACTTTGGTTTACCAGAATAGAAACAAAAAATTTTCAGAACATCACCTTTTTTTTTTCCTGATTGTAAGACATTAAATTTACTGTGGAGAATTTAGAAAAACTAAAGATAATGAAAAAACAAATTAAAACTATTCATAGCTCCATAGGGGAAACATTATAGACATATTACTTTAGTTATTTTTCAGTCTTTTATAAATAATAACCAAATGTATGTGATAATGATCAATGAACAACTTTACGTTATAGATACCTCATCAGTAAAACATATTTGATGGTTAAATATTGTCGGCTACTTCCATTCCAGTTGACCTCAAATGAATGTTGGGAGACTATCAAAGGTGCTAGAATTAACAAGTGACATGTGTTCCCCTCTTTGATAGTAACAACTTACCTACTGCAGAATAAACCCCACACATAATTTTAGTTCAGGAGGATGAGAAGATGTATTTCTCACCGAACATCCCCCTAATCATCAATAAGGACTGATTAAACATCTATTAAGTGCAAGGCGCATTGTTAGAAGCTAAGAATACACAACCCTCACCCTCAAGAGCTCACAATCTGTTTGGATAAATAGGACATATGAGTATAAGGATAAATAACAACAGAAAATGGCTTATACTAAGTCCCAATGTGAGTGGCACAGACAGTGCTCATGTCAAGATTTCAGAGGAGGGAGTAATTACTGCAGACACATTTGTATCATGGAATTATATATAAACTATTGGTCATGATATGTTATTCTTTAAAGGTTGACTTTATCAGAACTTTAGTATATTAAGGATATGAATACTACCACTTGGTATGCAAAGTGATAACAGCTTTAATGATCTCAAAGCACATATTAAACATTCTTCAAATGCAGCTTTCTTCCACTATCATAAAGTAATTTTGCAAATGAAGAAAATGAAGCAAATGAGGAAAATGAGAATGCCATTTTATCAAATTGGCAACACTTTAAATGACAGAATTAAGAGATTACAAAGATCTTGATTTCTAGTCCACTAGTTCTTAGCAAACAGTTGTATACAGTCAAGGACTCTGTGCATATGGGAAAGGACCATGATGATTTGGTTTCAGTTGTGAAATTTGGAATATAGATCTTAGACAAAAGTTGCTTGTTTCTTTACTGTTATGCTAAAGTTAGCACAATTTTAAAAGATCAACCAATATTGTTTCTCAGATGTTTTCTTTCTTTTTTTCTTTTTTTCCCTCAAATACAGCTACTATCCTGCTACGAAAAAAATAAATATCTAAAACAGAATTGGAGCACCCAAAAAACTCTTTGAGATTCTAGGAAGAACTAAAACAATCCTATGTTTGAACTAAGTATCTTTCACATTTTGCTTAGGATCAAACTTTGACGATGAGCCTAAGGAGGGTTTATTCCATCTTAATAAAGTTGAAACTGTATATAGGAAATGTGTAATAAAATATGCCAGCTATCCAAAGAGCCTTGAAAAATGTTAAATCATGTGGCTACAGTGATTCTACAAGTAAGCAGATTACCCATTTAAGAGGAATGGAATTTAATTGCTACTATATTTGGAGACACTTTGGACTTCTTGATGAAATCATTATGTTTAAATTAAATTAAGTAGATATAAAAAGTTATGTCAAAGTATAGCAAATTCATTTGAAGTGAAAATAAATTTTTTAAATTAATTTTGGTTGTATCTTTATTTAATTCTAATAGCATAAGAAATATATATCTTGGCTACATCATAGTGAGATGTCAAGACCTAAAATTGAAGCAATAATGCTTTGAAAAAAACCCTCAGATTAACATTTTTTTTCCATCTTGCATCACACTCCACATTTGATATGGACATTGTCATGGTTATACTAATAGTTAAATTACTTGGTCTCAAAGGTGTTTATGACCATCAAAGAAATTACATTATCAAGCTGCATGTCTGTCTCAAATTACAATCTGGTTTGAGTAACTCCTAACATTTTTCTTAACATGTCGAGCAAAGTTAACATAAAACTGAGGGTAAAATATCAGTTAGAAGTAAAAGGTCTTCAATTTGTCTTTCCAAAAATGTTACTTGTTAAAACATTTTGTGAGAAAGTATCTGCCTTGTGTTCCCAATGTTGCTAGATGTTAAGTAAATATATGCTGATTAGAAAAAAAAGTTGCTTTGGCAACTCTCTTATTAAAATGCATTTGTAACCCCCATCTGTCATGAAAGTTTTGAAAAGTTTGTTTACTTTGGATAGCAGCCTTATCCTAGCAAACAATGATAGCAGTCTTCAGAAGTCGGGTGAGGAACAAGCCACTAGGGATCCATTTTCGTTTTAATTGGCACACACAAACACTTTTCTGGTCTGTCAAGAAGATCAAGCTAATATGCATGGAGGGTGTTATATTCTCAGCTTTGGGGACCAGTAAAGCTCCCTTTATTTAAGTAATTTAAATGATAGACTGCAAAAACTTTGCAAGTCAGAAAAATGTTTTATACTTTCTTAGGGAATATTTGTTTTAAGCAACGGAAAATGTTCTACATATCTAAAGATGTTGAACCTTATGTTATAATTACCCTGTTTCTTCTGACTCTGAGAAATGTTCTAAAATCCACACGCTACTAAATAAGCCTGGCCACCAAAGGATCCTGTGTATCCACAACTCCCTTTGTGTTAACAAATGTGAGTTCATTAGTTTCGAGAGGTTTATTGGATATGTTTTCAATGTGTTTGGGGTTGATTGATTTGCATGTACATTTACTGGAACCCTCAGTGGTGTCATCATATCAAAATAACCTGCTCATGTAAGCAATTTCTTATTTAATGGAAAGTAAACAAATGTTGGGCAATATACACGACAGATTTTAAGTGTGTTCTGAAATCTAAGGTTTAAGGTCAAACTTTCAAGAAACAGTGTTTTTTAACTGAAATTGAGCTGTACCTTTGACATTCAAATAATTTGGTCCCTGCATTCCTACAACACAGATTTGTTCTGCGTAATAAAACTGGTCCCGTAGTGAACGTTCACACCCTGAATCACTTGCCCACTCTACCTTTCTGTTTATGAATGAAATACCCAAACTCAAACAAAGAAAAAAAAAACAAAAACTTGTGTTCGTTCTTTTACCTGTAGTAAAATATTTTAACAACTGAGAAACAGTCTTCTCAATATTCATGAAAGAATACTATCCAAGTAATTAGTAGATAGTTTAGCAGTTTCTACACGTTTGCAGTCAGCTACACCAAAACTTTTGCCTGTGGTGCTCATATGAAAAACGACTGAAAAAGTGACTAATCAAAGCAGTTGGTGTATAAAGATATCAGTTTAGAGTTTTATTGCTGTTAACGTTAATTTTTAAACTTGGGGGGGAGCAACTGCCTCTAGGTAAACTCATCATCCCAGGGCTCGTGTTCGCTGGTACCCACCACTCAATCCCTGCCAACCACAGATCAGCTTCTAGCTTGAGCTATGTTCACTGTGCAAAATTACTCATTTGGTCACATGACATTTGGGAATCTGCTGCCCCCACTATTTTCAAATTGGAATGGTTGTCACTATTTCTGTGTTTACTTAAGAAATGCCCAATTTAATTTCTTGTGTCTTTTTTTTTTTTGCGGTACGCAGGCCTCTCAGTGCCGTGGCCCCTCCTGTTGTGGAGCACAGGCTCCGGACGCGCAGGCTCAGCGGCCATGGCTCACGGGCCCAGCCTCTCCTCGGCATGTGGGATCTTCCCGGACCGGGGCACGAACCCATGTCCCCTGCATCGGCAGGCGGACTCTCAACCACTGCGCCACCAGGGAAGCCCTCAGAAATGCCCAATTTAAAGTTTCTTACCAAATATAAAAGTATAACAAACACAAAATTTCCCTTTTCCCAAGGTATACCAAATTGCTATCGTTCAATTTTTTTGATTCATGGATAAACATTATATGTGTTTATATTTTAATGAAAAGTCATGTATACTGTTATGGAATTTTAATGTATTTAACTATGTATACTACCATCACCTTCCACATGGATTTAATGACAATATCTTTTTGTCTCCCCACCATCTCATCTATGTTTTCCCTTCCAATCCATGCTCCATATTGTAGCCATAGTGATCTTTCTGAAATTTGGATCTGATCATCCCATTCCCCTGCTTGATATCATTCTGAGATTCCCCACAGCTGTACACTGCAGTGCAAATAAAACCTTTAATTCAGGCTGCCAGACCCTGTGTGCTCTGCCACCTACCTGCTCTGCAGCCCCCCTGTTCCACATTTTCCTCTGCACCTCTACAATCCAGCCATATTGATTTTTTTTTCTTTTTTCTTTTTGTCCAGCTGTCCCATACTAATTCTTATTTCTTGCCTCAGAGTATGTTGTTTCCCTTGTGCAGAACCTTGCACCTTCCTCTATGATATTATTCAAATCAATTTAGATGTCAGCTTTTCAGGAAAGTGTTCTCTGAAATAGATGTTCCTCCTAAGTGCTTCTGTGATATCCTGCTTCTATTTCATCATAGGCCATACTGGTCTCCATTGCAGTTCCCTATTGATTTCTCTATTCCCCCCACTACACTATAATTACTCTGAAGCCAAGGGCAATTGTCTATCCAGTACATGGCTGCACAACCCACGCCTAAGGGGCACTAAGTAAATAATATATAGGTAAGCTATATCTACCTTATACGTTTCAGTGAATGCATTACATCCTATTGTTTGATATGCCATAGCATACAGTATTTAACTCATCCTCCATTGTAATAGAATTTTGAAAGTTAAAATACCATTGTGTACTGTCAGGCAACGTAAGTAGTTTATTTGGATATCTACTAATAACACTTTTTTTTTTCTTTTTTTTTTTTTTTCTGCGGTACGCAGGCCTCTCACTGTTGTGGCCTCTCCCGTTGCGGAGCACAGGCTCCGGACGCGCAGGCTCAGCGGTCATGGCTTATGGGCCCAGCTGCTCCGCGGCATGTGGGATCTTCCTGGACCGGGGCACGAACCCGTGTCCCCTGCATCGGCAGGCGGACTCTCAACCACTGCGCCACCAGGGAAGCCCCGTGATAACACTTTTTATCAGAGCAGAGTAGGCAATCCATTTTGAAGACTGGGAACAACAATCTGAAACTATGTTTTCCCATCAGTCAATAAGCCCTAGACTTCAGACAATAGGATTAAACGTGGAGGGACTCAGGAAGCACCAAGAGTGGGTCTGTATTTCAATGCATATTTCTAGAATAGAATGTTCTTGATTATATTCCAAAGCATGTGTTTTGCAGGGGTAATCTATACTAGATCATCCAAGGATCTCGCCCTATGTTTGGATCTTTCTAATTGAGTGTTGACAATACTCAAAACTGGATACAGTTGAAGATTTTCGAGAGTTAATCCTAAGGTTAATGGGTCAAGCCTTTAGAGAACCTCAGTGATGCAAAACTGCTCATTGCTGGTCCATCAGTGTTGCAGCCATTATGTTCAGTAAAGCATTATTAACATTAATAAACAAGCAAACTTTTTATTTAGAAGTATTAGTTAATTTAAGATACAGTGACTTAAGTAGAAACAGGTATTGTTGCCCCTAGTTTATTACTCACACGTCTTCTGTTAATAAGTGCTGAGATTGCACAACAAGGATGAAAGATGTTGAAGTATGTATCTTTATGCTATTGTAACATATTTGGCCATGATTATTGAGTATTTATAAAACATTCAAGAATTGTTCCATGTCTACTTACATTAATGAGAACACCTGTTAACGTGAGTGCTGTACAGACTTATTTTGCAGTAGATTCAGGTTTTTGCATACTGTATATCACTTTTTGAAACAATTAGGTGCTTATAGAAAAATATAGCTGAGCAAAAAACAGCACCTTGAATGCCTTCCGGCTCAAGATAATTCAACTCCAGGTTTCAACGAAAAACAGAAATCTGCTGAATTACAAGACTGCCAGTGAGAAATGAATGTAGGTGTATTTTATATTTTTTACATTCAGAGAACAGAAGATACATATAAAGATCTGTGCTTTAATCTTCAAGTAAAATTACAGCCAACTGAGACAGTTTCCAGACAAGGATGCCAACAAGAGAGAGATGGCAATGCCATCACAATGTTGATTCTCCATCATCTTGGGGACCTCTCTAAAGATGGACTCTTTACCAGTCTGAGAAAGCTGGGTGGTTCCCACAGGTCTTTTGACTGAATGAGAAAATTTGCAGACTATTGCTCACTTTGTTTTGTTTATAACGCTTTGCCATAGAGCCCTTTCTATGTGATGCCAGAACTAAAAGGAGGGAAGGAGCTGAGGACTCCCTCTGAGTCAGTCATTTCCGGGCCGCTGCTCCCAGCACAACAAAAGCCTACCAACTTAGAAAACGTACTGTGATTTCCTTGCAGAAGCCAGTGAGACTGCCTTATTCATAACTCAGAGAGAAAATAGTTGCAACTTTGGTAGGTTCCACTCTGTCTGCCACTTCTCATAGGATGTTAAAACTTCTGCGATTTAAATATTTTCAGTTATCGAAAAGGGAGCACTTGCACAAATCTGTAGATTCACAGCCTCGATTATCATCATTATATTTAAGAGGTGCAATATTTACGTCAAAATGACTCAGTTGGTGATATATTCTAAAGATAAATGTGTATTTATGATCTGAAGAAATGTGATTTATAACTACTTTGTCAGACATAAACAGAGCGCCTCTGTGCTGTTCTAGTAAACACCGATTACCCAGGCACAGATGAACTATTCTCACAGAATTAACGCCACTTTAACCTGGGAAATGAGGGAACTGAGAATTACTCTGGGAGAATGTGTAGATCACAAGAATGAAGGGTATCTATTTCCTTCTCTGATGTCACACTACATGGTCTGGGCAGAATAACAAATACTCAGTGAGGATTTGGGGATCAACTAGTGAATTTTTATTGCCTGGAATCGAAACTTCCTAATCCAAGAAGTAAAGTTAATACTATAGCAAAACCTTACTTTTGGTTTCTGAAAATTTTGAAACTGTATTTAACCAAGAGCTTGACAATCTAGATTTTGGCCTTTATAAAACAGCATCATTATTCACTAAGGATAACAGACTAAGCATATGTGTAATTAGGAAGTTCATGAATGAGAAGAAATTTCTCTTTCCCCATGAATTATAGGTTTAAATAAGTTGAAAATGATGAAACTTTCCCTGAAAATGAGCAAAAGTGATAATTCTGCTTTTGGGAGAAAATCACTATTTATTCAAAAGGGTTCTCTTTAAACAAACATGTAGAAGTATCTGACATTTCTAAAACTATAATTTAGTGGCATAATGTGTATATAATACAATAGTAGATATATCATTTGATGTCACTTTTTAAAAAATAAACCACTCATGACTTTATAATAGACAATGACATCTGTCAACTGAAAAACAGGCCAGTAATGGGGACATCTGACATCTGGAATGACACATTACTTATGCTACATGTGTGCAGAAAAACTTTTAACACTCCTTAATTTCCAAAACAAAACTATATTTGTGTTAGAAATAGCACCATTTTGAAATGCTAGATTTTTAAAAAAAATATATTGATTGCATTATCAGTAGAGTGACCATATAATTTATTGCCTAAACTGTGACAATTTTGAAGGCAAAAGAAGCACTACTAGTAATTGCACCAGGACAACAGGTCCATGTACTTTGTGTATATTGGGACATATAGATCACTATTCATCACAGGCAGAGAAACAGATTACTTGAGCTCTGTGGAAAGGAGGACCATGGAGAGCCATTCAGCAACCACTGATCATTAGATGCCTAGTGAACACCTATTACCGTTCAATTCTAGAAATGATGAGGTATTCCAAAAAAAAAGTTAACAGTGACCCTTGCTCTTAACAAGCTTATAATCTAGGGTGACATGGAAAAACAACTAGAAAGCAATAATAAATCATGATCCAAGATGGGACATATGTACTAACTTTTAAGGAACAAGCCAAAGTTTCTCTAAGGGTAAACTTGCATTTCAGGGAAGAATGTTGGAGAAGGTCCTTACAAGGACAGATGAAGTTTAGTAAAAGAAAAGGAGGGGGAAGAGAATAACACAGGTGACAGGAGCAGAATGTATAATGGCTTAGAGGCAGGATAGAAGATGGCATCTCTAGAGGACATTAAGAATCTCTTTCTAAGTCCTCTTTGTGGGCTATTCTCCCTTCACTCATCCTTTAAATGGAGGTGTTTATCAGCATTCTCTCATAAGCCATGATTCTTCTCAATTAGGGACATACTTCTGAATGACATTATCCACTTTGTTATTTGTTTAAATCAGAATTATAAACTAATGAATCCTTAATTACTATCTCTATTTCAGACATCTTTCTTGATATCTATTTTAATTCAAGCCACTGTTATTCCCTGTCTGATCTCCCTACTGCTAATTTGTGTTGCTACAATCCAATCTCTACATCTACTCATTAGCGAATTCCTAGTTTGGCTGATATCAGAATTGTCCTTCAAGGTCTTTATAAGAAGTATTGATTCTCATGCTCACAGGGACCTAAGGATCAGACCCTTGGAGCAGGGATTAGGAATCTCTTTGTTTACTGAGTTCCACACATGGTTTGGAAGTTACTCTGTGTTGGCGCCTGCCACTCCAGACTATAGACAGATGATCCATCCAAACCCATGTCGGTCACCTGTCATTTAAAAGTCACTGACTGGATCCATATTGTCCTCAAGATAAAACCCAAATTCTTTAATATGGATTACCAAGCACTTCATGATTTCTCTTTCTGTCTCTAACCTTTCTCTTCAAGTCCTCTATCTCTTAACTGCATAACTTTGAGCAAGTTACTTACAGTAGAATCTTTGTGTTTCCATATCCTCACCTATAAGCTGAGGAAAATAATACTACTTACCTCATAGGACCAGTGTGCAGGGTATATAAAATATAATTCAGGAAAATAATTTAGCATAGTATCTGTCACATAGTAAGTCCTTGAAACTATTGTGGTTGTTATTATTTGATTGACTGAGTCATTGATTGTCTCTTGGATTTTTGCAAACTCCTCCTCTTTATTCAGGAAACTACTCAGACATCACCTATTTAGGAAAGGCTCTTCTAACCTATGGAGGTCAAAAAGGAAGTGTCCCTTCAGTAGCCTGTATTTACTCCACCATTGAGTTCATCTCACTACTGTAAAGTATCTAATTCCTTGTTCCACCCTTGCTACACTTTAAACTCACTGATGACAAAGACCATGTGTCCCGAGCACACAGCCGAGCACCATGGGCCCTCAGAAGGGTTATGGAATGAATGATGGCTCAGTTGAGTTAGGTTAATACTGTAGAGTTGCGATATTCAGATAACAAAAGGGCTTAAAATTTAGAAAACGTAAATTTGATTTGATATGTTAGGCAAGAGGAAAACAGCACTAGATTCCTGAGCAGATATATCAGTAGAGCCATACCATAGTGTCAGAGGAGTGGGGGCATCTTAAAGCTGGATCTGTATTGCAACGTCCCTATCAGCATGGCACTGCCTTCTAGGTTTGTGACAATGTAGCTCTTCTGAAAGGTGTACAGTGCCTCTTCCATGGTTTCCTGGACTTTCCAAGGCTCTTGTTGGTTTTCAGTCTCTTGTCCCTCCTTTCCACGGAGCTCAAGTAGTCTGTTTCTCTGCCTGTGATTTCAGAAGCTAGGCTTTTGAGATGCTTGGCGTTGGATTCAGACCTTGAGCTCACTCCTAGGTGGCTTGACATGATCTCAGACCCTGATAGTTTAGAATGCACCCAGTTCTCAATATCCTGTCTTTGCTGAAACTCAGTTCTGTAGCTTTACCCTTATCTTGTTTCTTGGCTTCTGATTCCCTATTCTGATGGCTTACATTGTGCACCAGATCCTCTCAGGTGGCAGGAGTGCTTTTTGCTAGTATCCCTTTCAGGAACTGGGGAACTGGGGCTCTGCTGAGCATCTCCTTGATCCTCACGGCCCACCCCCTTCCTTAATTCCACCTTCCATCTGTCTCATCCACCTAAATTACTAGATGTGTAATCAAACAATAATCCTTACTTGCATTCAAGGCAGATGGTCATATGAGTACCCCAAAATGAGCCATTTCCGGGTATTCATTGATTATCCAATTGGCCTATTAAATATTCTTGTTATTTCAAGTTGGAACTCACACTCTGACTCGTAACAGCTTGGACTGTATTCTGCTATCTTAGTTTTTGGTTCTGTATTATGTCCAGCAGACACACTTCCTTCCAATATTATCATCTCAAACTTTTCCCTAGCACCTGTCTCAACTGGTTTTTTGCTGGCTTCATCAAGATGGTTCTATTGCCATCAACCAGATTACTCTTAAACCTGAGAAACAGTCCCTATCCCTGAATGATATTATAAGTAAGTATCATCAATACAGTGAGTTCCTCCCTCAATTTTTGTGGCTCACTATGAACTATTGTGAGATTTATCATTTTCTAGGATCCTGAGGAGTGGGACATTAAGAACACTTTCCCATCATTGGAACCAGTATCTATCTGGCTTGTAATTTGCTACTCTTGATGAATGGCTCATGGCATTAGATCCACATCTTACTGAGTTTCATCCACAAAGTTTTCTAAAAATGTTTGAAATTTACATTTATAAGTAGCTTGTGAATTTATCTGAAAGCTGATGAGAGAGGCATTGAGCGGGAGAATTTATTCCAAAGTTAAAAGAAGCCACTGCCCAGGAGGTATAGTCTGGTCATGGCTTTCAAACTTTTCTGGCCATGATCCATGGTAAGATATATATATTTTACATTGGCATCTGGTACCTCTTCCTTCACTCACACTCTCTCTTTTTCTCTTTCTTAGATGCACACACAAAATTCTACCTATCTATCTATCTAGCCATCCATTTTCTGTATATAATATTCAATATATATATTGTGTACATATGTTTGTGTATATGTTTGTGAATATATACACAGCTTATATAATTGAAACAGAAGTTTCATAAAATAATAGTTACCCTTACTATATGTAATGTAGTCTGATATTTTTATTCTGCTCTATTCTTTCTTTAATTGATTTCGTTAAAAAATATAGTCCCAACTCACTAAATTGATTTCGTGATCCACTAAAGGGTCTTGAATGCTATTTGAAAAACACTGGCCTAGGGAGTAATGAAGAATCCAGTCTTCAAGTCCTGCTTCTTGGCTTTCTCTCTCTTTCTTCTGGTTTATAAGATGCTTCAAAATGTTTCCAAATATAATTTAACAGTTGGATATTTAACCCTACAGAAAGACTCCAGAATATTTGTCACATTTTTGACAATTAGGCCTGGTTGATCAATAACCCTGCAGGGGGGATTCTGCTCTGATAAATCATTTCCTGCCTTTGGAAAGTAGAATTAGGATGTGGCTCTTTGGAATTTGGCTTAAACCCTGTCTTTTCAAAATATACCTTAAAGCACTAGTTTCTTCATAAAAGAAGAAACAAAGACTTGACGGTAATGCGCTGTTTGGAATACATTTGAGATACCTCACCATGATCTGAAGAGGGGAAAACCAAAGAAGTTAAAAGCCTGGCAAGCTATCAGAGGCAGAGATGGTAGCTATTTGTTTTTAAGGCCCTTGTATCGAAACAATGAGCGCACTCCACGTTCATCCTGCAGCACCATGACACAAGGTCTGGGAGTAGTTATTAGCACGTGTCTGTGTGATGGGAGAGTGAAAGCTAAACATTTTAATAGTGTTATGGACTCTCCTTCTCAAGTTCCCATTAATGCAAATACAGCACATGTGGTTTAAGCCCCAAGAGCCTTGTAGGACACAAATCACAGATGTGGAATAAACATTATCAGATAATATGACTCCATGGCCTTCTCCTTGCCATCAACAGATGCCCTTATGCTCCCATGATGTCAGGCAGATACCTGATATGCTATCTTGAGGAAAATCACAGAAAGTCAGTGCTCTCAAAGGGCCCACGATGGCAAGATTTGAAAGCAAACTCCAAAGACTTTCTGGTAAATTTCGGCAGAGGCTCGGACTACATCAAGGTTTTCAGAAAACACTCGCCACTATGATAACTAAATGTAGTGAAACTTACTCATCCTTCGTGCACCAAAATTACCAGAGACTTAGGCTCCGAGTGTTCTTGTACTGTAAGCCAGACAATACAACAGCAGAAGGCTGACAAAATGGAGCTGGTATATCTCAGAGAGCCAGTAAATCTTCCCCCAGGTATATTGATTGTTCTATGCCATCTCTAACAAGACTGTAACTCCAAGTGATTGCTGCTCTGAGACCACACTTTTCCTTTTTCTGTGTTCCATTCTCTCCCCATGACATTCTTTTCCAAAATTCTCAAGCTCAAAAACTGAGTAAACTTTCTTCTATGTAACTCATTATCATGACTATATTTTAAAACTGCCACTACATTTGAGAAAGTTTGGCAATCTCCTTATAAGTTGATGAACTGCATTTCCCATACATGAGACTTCAGTATTCATATGCTGACCTGACCTTAAAACTTATATTGGCAGTATTGTCAATTGCCATGTAGTGTGATTCCAGGAGTGTTAAGAAGCCTCTTTGGATGACAAATTCCCTAAACCTGCTGTATCAGGATTGGAATATTAATGATCAGGTTATTACTTTAGATGAAGCTTTTTAAACAATTAAATGGAGAGATTATCTTTTTATTTAATTGTTCAGATATCAGTATATTACTTTTCCTGAGAAAATATATTAAAACAAATGATTTCTGATTATAAATATAGCATATAAACACTTTAAAAACAAGCAAAATCAGAAATAAGTAAAATGAAAATTAAAACCCACCTCTAATCATACTACTCAAAGACAGCCCTCTTAATACTTAATGTATTTCTTTTCAGATTTTTTAATGCATATATATATATATAAAATATGTATATAGAATAGGTTGAATTAAATATAAAGTATTATATCTTAATTTTTTAACATTATATTAAAAGGGTTTTTCTATGACATTATTCTTTGAAAGCATCGGTTTAATGACTTCATAGCATTCTGCCATAGAGATTTATCATAATATGTTTAAGTTTTCCTATTTTTCCATAATTTAGTTGTTTCCATTTTTTGTCATGACAAATGAGGCCATGTTGCATAAACATGTTGTTTTTTTTTTTGTAATTTCTGGTTTGTTTTTCTTAGAAGAGATTCCTAGAGAGAGATTTGCTACATCAAATAATATAATTTTGGAAGGCTGCTGAAATTCCTAATTACTTTCTAGAAACATTATTCTAAGTTGTATTATCTCACTAAAATTTAGAAGTGGGACCATTTCAATTCATACTTTATCTTATTATTGTATGGTTAGCAAATTTCACAAATACAAAAATATATTTTTTGTTAAGTTTGCATTTCTCTTATCAGTAGTCGTTTCTTAAAAATTTGTTGCTAGTATCCTTTTACATTTTTCAATTATAGGACTTTTAAGATTTATTTGAAAGAGAACCTGAATTAAAGTTTGTTAAAGCTTGGCCATAATTGCTACAAATATTCTCCCTAATTTATTTTGAATGGTACTTCTAATTAAATTATTTATATATAAAAGTATAAGTTTTAATTTTACATTATAAAAGTTGTATATTGTTCTTTGGTGATTTTTCTAATTAATATTTTAATTCTTAGAAATCCCTTACTCATCCAGATGTCAGATTTTTGACTCATATATTTTCCACTATTTTTTATGATTTTGTAAAACTTGTGTATACTTAATTCCTCTTAGATTTGTTTTATGGATATATGAGAATCTACTATTAAAACTTTATTCCAAATAATGTGTTATCTAGCACCATTTATTGATTAATCTTTCCTCTCCCTATTGGTTTGCGATTCTCCTGTTACTGTATAGATGCCATGGTCTTTTTGTGGGCTGTCTACACAGTTGTGTGCCTTCTCTCTGGATTCATGCTATTTCAACCTCTAATTATTCTTATTTTAGATTTTTTCCTGTACTTCACATGGCATGTTTCCCCTCTGTTATTCCTTTTATGATTTTCTTGGAACCATCTTGACTCTAAACCTTTTAAACAAATTAAAAAAATTTTTTTCTTCTCCCAGAATCTCCCATTGGGATTTTGATAGGGTTGTATATTAATTTGCAAAATGAAAAATTTGCAAATGGTAAGACTTCCTCCTCAGAAACAAAGTATGTCTATCTCAAGATTTTGTTTGTATCTCTTAACAGATTTTTTGTTTTACTCATATAAACACATTCAGTTCTCGGTATTTGAAAAGAATTTTGATAGAAGAATAGAGAGAAACTTGAGGTCAAACATAACTATGACTCCAAAGAAAGAAGAGGCTCAGAATAAATAGATGGGGAGTGCTTTTTCTACAGCAGTATTTAGCACAAGGTCAGCGATCTTTGTGGTAATGACCCCAAGAAGCCCAGAACATTCATTCCCCTGTTCTTATCATCTGGCTTGTGTAAGCGTTTCCTACAGGACACTGTCCCTGTAAATGACTCTAAGCTAACAGGTGCTACTAGAGTAATCTAATCCAAAGACATGTTCATTTTATGATAATAAAAAATAGAATTACTGATACCCAAAATGTACTATTTCTATTGGTCTGAGTTTCCTTTTCTTGATCAAGGCAGTTAAAACCCCTCCACATCAGCAGCTGCAAAAACATTCATCTAATTTTAGACCCACATCTTTACCATTTCCCAAAAATCGATTTCCCAAGTCACTGTAAATTCTTCAGATGCAACCTTTTGGTAATTGTGTAATATTTCATCATTTGGATATATCATATTCCATTTTCAACAACTTGGAGTATGGCTTTAATTTCTTTCACATCTTCATAATATCTAACAAAATGAGAGCCTGTAATTTCGAGTACAAATGTGCGGGACATGAAAGATAGCTTGAGACAGAATAGCTCAAGTTCAAATACGTGAGCTTTACAGATACCACTCTGGGCAGATCTAGGCTTGCCTCACACAGGCTTGAGTCCTGCCCATGTCACTTCACCACACTGTGCTTCAGTCTCACCTTTAAAATGGGGATAAAAAGAGGAGCTACCTCATAGTACTGTGGTGACAATTAAGTGTAATCCATGAAAATCCCACGACAAAGTGCCTGGCAAGGAGTCTTAACTATTAATACAATTACCCATGATATGTACAAACAAGTAAAGAACAAGATATCTTTGTAACCACTTTGTAACCACTACCCTATCTCCCCTCCCCTAAATGTTCCTAGCCTATTTTGTGAAAGAGGACAAGTTCACTTCAAATAAATGGGGAGGAAAAAGGGGAAACTTTGCATATCTATTTACATATATGCATAAACGTGTGTGGAGTACCTCCACAATCCACATGTATGAGAATTTTTTTGGCAGGGGGAGGGAGGTGTGAAGTAGAAGAGAAAGCTTTATTGCTTTGCCAGGCAAAGGGGGCCACAGTGGGCTAATGCCCTCAAAACCGTGTGTCCCCTGTAGGAGGATTGTGGACTGATAATTTCTAAACTGCAACTGAAGAATATGACAGAATTAATGATCATAACCCTGTGGGCTGCAGGAATCAATTCCTGTATAAGAAGTTATAAAGACACCTGACTGAAGACTCTGGAGTCCCAGTCTCTATTTCTTTTGCTTACTCAGGTACCACACTCTTTCACTACCACTTATCCTAAATTTTTCAAAGGCAGTGTCACCACAACAGCAGTTTCAAACAAGCAAACAATAAAAGGAATGCCTCAACTATGGAGACTTTGCAGAATCACAATTAGGGTGAATTTGACTTCGGGGCTCCTGAGAAGGGAATGAGTGGGTTTGGACCGCCGCCTATAGATGGGTTAGAGGGGGGCAGATATGTGGAGGGAAAACCCTTGTCTGGGGCTAGGTTTCCAGTGTGTGGTGGCTGGGGCTTGGGGGAGAAATGGCAGGCAAGGCTGCAGGGCAGGAGCAGTGTTCTTGACCAGGCCCAGGAGCAACACCTCATCCTCACAGTTTATACACAGCTTTGAGGAGACCCCTTGTGTCCCCGTGCCCCTGAGGGCTGACACAGATGTGCTAAAATCTCCATCCTGAGGCCAGGACAAAGAGGCTGAAGAACGAAGGGATCTCAGAGTTGAAGCAAACAGTAAAAAATCACAAAATTTGGGGGTGGGGCAGCTTGACGCCAGCCACAAAACAAAGCAAATAAACAGGTAAGAACAAAAACCAGGCAGGTGTAACGGAAGAACAGAGGACACAGAACAGCAGGGCACAGACTAGACCAACCACAAAGTGGAGACCAGAAAGGCCTCTCCTTAGGACATAAACTCCATGAGGGCAGGGATTTTTGCCTCTTTATTCACTGCAGTGTCCCCAGGATCTCGAATAAAGCTTGGCACATAATAGATATTCAATAAGTATTTATTGAATGAATATATGAAAAACAATGAATCTAGAGACCGTTCTCTTATTTGCCATTTGCCGTGAGGCCAGTTAGCTTCTCATTTTACCCAGATACCATCTTGGGAAGGAGACCTGGGAGGGAAGACTAAGGAAGACGTTATATCTCAGAAGACGAAGTTGACTGAAATTGTCAAGTGTAAGTACTTTTGTTTTTGTTGTTTTGTTTTAATTAACAACCCACAACCCCCCCAAGGAAATGGGGGATCTGGATCAAAATGAATTAAGAATTAAATTGTTGAGTATAATATTCTTTTAAAGAATATTTGCTTTATAGAAAGTGATTTTTGACCCCATTACAATTATCTCCCTCATATTTTTTTTTACCTCCCTCATATTTGATATCTCAGAAGCTATAAGCAAGTTAACCCTCTATCATGAATAATCTCTTTTCCTGGCTTTCTTCTAATTCTTTGACTCCTTCTCAGTCTGCTTTGCTACTCCCCTAAACAACATTGAAATGTTCCCTCTTGAGCCAAATTCTTCTCTCACTCTAGCCATTCCTGCCATTTCTTTTCCTGATACGAACAGATAAAGAGTGATTCCCACGTTAGCATACCATTCTTTCTAACCACTGCCTAGTTTTCCCATACACCTTTCCCAGTGTACCTGAATTTATTTAATACCTTCCTATAAAGAGATATTTAATAAAATTATTCTCCATTATAAAAAGCCAAGGTTACAACCAACCCCTTGTACATATACCTATTATGTACATGCAAATGTTTGACAGATTCTTAAAAGTGGAAGAGCAGGATCAAAAGTAATAGACGTTTAATTTTTTTTTTTTCGGTACGCGGGCCTATCACTGTTGTGGCCTCTCCCGTTGCGGAGCACAGGCTCCGGACGTGCAGGCTCAGCGGCCATGGCTCACGGGCCC
>NW_006795112.1:1008688-1070741 GCF_000442215.2 Lipotes vexillifer | reverse complement strand
CCCGCGTCCCCTGCATTGGCAGGCGGACTCTCAACCACTGCGCCACCAGGGAAGCCCTACACATTTAATTTTAATAAATTCTGCCCATTTCTTCTCTAAAATTGCAATTACACCAACAGTGAATGAGAATGCTTTTCCCAACATTCTTTCAAAACTAAACATTATCAATCTTTTAAATATTTATCAGTCTGATGAGTGAAAATGGTATCCCATTGAAGGCTGCAATTCTCTGATGCTCGGTGAAGTTAAACATTTTTTTCCATAAGCTTATTAGAAATTTTTAATTAATTGCTTTTTTTTTTTTACAATTTTTCTTTTCAGCAGTCTGTTGGCATGTTTCTTTATTTCGTATTCACTTAGAGGTGTTCTCTCTATATTTGTCCTTGCAAAAATATCTTTTATCTGTCATATTATTTTTTTACTTTACTCGTAGTATCTTTAGTCCCACAGAGGTTTTAATTTTATATGTTCATATATGTCAGTCTTTTTGTTTTTGCCAAAGAAATTTACTTCTATTGTTGGCACACCATTTTTTTAGGCAGGTACTGAATTTTATCAAAAGGATTTTTTTAACATTGGAGATATTATGTAGTTTTTTCTTTTAGTAAGTTACAGTAAGAATGTACAAAAACAGAATTCCTCATGTTGGAGATATTCACTCTTGGGATAAGTATTTCATTTGGTTACTAAGACTTGTTTGCTAATATTATATATAGATATTATATTTAGAGGTCTTAGCATCTTATTCATCATTATGATTGTCCTTCAGTTTGTTTCTTTTTTGGAGCTCTGCCTGTTTGATTTTATTTTCAGGTTATGCCAGTCTCATAAATTGGAAAGCTTTCCATATTTCTATGTGAAAAAGTTTATGTAACATGGGGATTGCTTGATCTGTGAAGTTTTGGTGAAATGCATCTATAAAAAGTGTTTGTTCCTGATGCCTTTTCAGATGTAGATATTTTATTACTTCTAAAAATTTTTCTAGGATAATTTTTCTATTCAGCTTTTCCATTTCTTGAGTTAAGCTTGTAGGTTTAAATTTTCCTAAAAAATAATCCATTTCATCCAGGTTTTCAGAGTATTAACCAAGTTTTATGGAAATTTTCTTGTAAATCACTTCTCATTTGTAGTCATTTTCTTATTTCTAACATAATGTCTTTTGTCTTTTTTGCTTATAATTGTCTTTTATTGTTCAAATTTATTGTTGTGTCTTTTTAAGGGATCAGCTTTTAGTTTTATTGATAAAGTATGTTTTATTTGTGGTTTATTCCATTATTACTTTTTGTTTTTAATCTTAAGTTCTAAATTACATTTTCTTTGGGGTTATTTTGATTTTTTATAACTTTAATCTTTTAAAATTTTGTTTTATTATTTATTTTTATTTCTATATATATGCATTAGGATAATAAATATTCCCCTAAAAAAACTGCTTTGTATTCTACCATTATTATTTTTTTTTTTATTAAACAAGTTTCAGACAAAGGCTGACTGGCTTCAGATCAACATTTACCAGAGAACCAGACACACACACACAAATAACACTTCTCTTTGAAGACACAGAAGAGCCAACAAGGCACAGAAAACTTATAAACTAAGATCTTGAAAAGAATAGAAGCCCAGAGAAGTGAGCTCAGAATTTGGTCTTGCTTCTTCCCCTCAGACATTCTCCAATTAAAACTATGGGTGATAGGCTGAGAAGCTCATCAGAGTTTATGGTAGTCTCACAGGGCTTGAGAAACAAAAGTAGAGTTTAAGTTCTATCAGGATGGAAAGGACCTGAGGCTTTCAATCGGGACCCTGAAGGATTGTGCCTTAAGCATTAAAATGAACTTGGAATCTACCAGCCTTCACAAATGCAGAAAGCCAATATTGAGTTAATTTAATCCCTGCTTGGATTAAGGTGCTCTCCTAGCCTAAAGCTCCTGCCATAAACAAAGATAAATTCCCTGTGAAAGAAAATGGCATCATCTAGATGCTTAAATTATCTCTACAATTTTTCAAAACAATGTCCTGTGCCTGATTTAAAAAGCAGGTTTGCTATAGATAAATGATTTACAACAAATAGAAAAAGTGATGAAAATAGACCTACAATAAATTTAGATAATCCAGTTCTATGACATTATATAATATATTCAAAAATAATTTACAAACTAAAAGTCTTAGCAGAGACCTGGAAATGATCAATAGAATGATATGAATTTTAGAACTGAAAACATAATTAAGATATAAAAATAAGAAATTAAGGCCAGCAGATAAAATATACAGAGAAAAATGAACTGATATTAAGTCAGAATAAAATATGCACACTGAAGCACAGAAATCAAAATAATGGAAAATACTGAAAAGATCATAAAAAAAAGACATAAAGTCCTAGAGATATATACTTGGAATCCAAAAAGAGAGGACAAATTGAATAGGAAAAAGCTATATTTAAAGACAATGAGTCAAAAAGAATAAAATTTTGCCATTTGCAACAACATGGATGGACCTGGAGGGTATTATGCTTAGTGAAATAAGTCAGACAGAGAAGGACAAATACTGTATGTTATCACATATGTGGAATCTAAAAGATAAAACAAACAAATGAATATAACAAAACAGAAACAGACCCACAGTTATGGAGAACAAAGTAGTGGTTACCACTGGGAAGAGGGAAGGGAGAGGGGCAATATAGGAGTAAGAGATAAAGGGGTACAAAATAATATGTATAAAATAAATAAGATACAAGGATACATTATACAGCATAGGGAATATAGCCAATATGTTATAATAACTTTAAATGGAGTATAACCTATACAAATATTGAATCACTATGTTGTACACCTGAGACTAATATACTATTGCAAGTAAGCTATACTTAAATAAATAAACGAACACACAAATAAAGATAATCACTGAGAATTTTCCAAAGCTGCTTAAATACATCAAGCCACAGATCCAAGAATCACTACAAACCCTGAGCAGGATAAATGTAGAGAAAATCACCCTTACTATATCATAGTTATATAGCTGCAATCTAAAGAGAAAGAGAAAATTCTCAGAAGCACCCAGACAAAAAAGCAATGTGAATTTAAAGGAGCAGTAATAAATCACCAGTTAATATTATTAGGTAAAATGAATTCCCATAATCCCATAAAAGACTTATGAAAAGATAGTATTCATCCACATTAGCCATTCCTTGAAGTAAATTCCAGTTAATACGTTGTTTCAGTATCTGGAATTTTTACCAAACATGTCAGTGATAAAATTCAAATACTGCCATTTTTTAATATCATTACAGTTACTTAAAACCATGTGTTGAAAAGTCCAACAAGTTGTTTTCAAAGAATTTCCCTTTGTACTATCATATTTAACCCATTTCTATTTCATCTCTAATCACCTCTGGTCACTCTAGACCAAAACAGGAGCTACCTCTTATCTATATGACAAGAGCCTCCTAAGTGGCCTCCTTGCTTCCAGTCTTAACCCTCTACACTCAATTTCATTACACAGCTGACAGAGTAATTAACAAAAAACTGCTAATAGGATCATATCACTTCTCTGCTTAAAATACCCTAATGATTGAAGCTGAAACTCTGTCACAGTCTCCAAGGTTTATGTGATCTGAGCATCATCTATCGTGTTGACCCTCCCTCCTCCCACATTTCACCTCCTACTCTGATTCAGCTGCATTAGCTTTCTAGCTGTTGCTACTGAGCCTTTGGACTTTTCATTCCCTCTTCCCAGAATGCTCTTTATTCAGATGCTGCCCTTCACTCTTGGCTCTGCTACGATATCACTACCTCACAGAAGTCTTCCTTAATCACCCTTCCCAAAACAGTACACCCTATTACTACTCTCTATCACCCTCTATCCCCTTTTCCCACTTTATTTTTCTCATGATATATTTTAATTGGCATACTATATATTTTTACTTACTCGATTATTGACTACTTTCTACTAACATGTAAACTCCATGATTCCAGAAAATTTTTCTTCTTAGTCACCAGTGTATCTCCAGTTTTTAAAATAGTATCTCAATAAATATTTGTTTGATCAATCAATGTATTCAACAATTATAATGAGTGAGTGCCATGCATTGCTGTAACTTTGTGCAAAGAAAAGATGAATTCAGTAAGTTCAATATATTCAATAAATCTGTATCTGTATATTCAATAAATTCATAGGATAGTAGGAGATAAACAGATAAAGAACTTGTAATCAATGTGATAACTATAATAAGGGAGACAATGTCCATACACAGTGATGTGAAGTCTTGGTGGTTTTTTTTGTTTGTTTTTGGTAGAAAATAAATTGATTAATTTATCATCTTCACACAGCTAGGTAATAATTGTACTAGATACTTGTCTTTTAATTTTAATAAATACAGAATTAAAGGCTGTGGTTCTTAAAATATGAATTATGTCATGGTCTTTAAAATATACATTTTTAAAAGGTTTTAAATTAATATAGCCTTTCCTACTATATTCTCATTTTCATTATCACTGTGACTGAAGCTATCATGATCATATAAATCAGTCATCAACAAAACCTAACCCTAACCTTAATTAACCCTTACTTCCTTCAGACTTGACTCACATAATCACTTTACTATGGCATTCTCTGGCCATCCTATTTAAATTTCTAAGTTATTCTCTCTGCCTTAATTTTCTAGTTGCCATAGCAACATCAATATACTATATATTTTGTTTTATCTTAATGTTTTGCCTATTTCTAGCCTCATCAAACTAGAACGCTAACTCCACGAGAGTGGAATATTTTTCTGTTTGTTAACTGCTGTAGAGCAGTACCCATCCTAATGTTTGGCATATATATATATACACACACACACACCATAACTAGGCACAAAGAAGACTTAATCTTCTTTGAATCTTCAATTACACATTTCACATGTTTTCCCTCTCCAGGATAGAATACTAGTAACCTATTCAGAACATTAGAAAATGCTGACATAGAAGAGGACATATTATAATAGACAATCATGTAGACTGCTATTGATCAATGAATACATTTTTACATTAGTCCCAAAGATGAATTTTTGTCTATGTGCATGTGTCCATTCTGTAATTGATGAAATAGCAAATGTGCCTTCAGACTTACCAAAACAAATAATAAAGTAGAAAATTTTCATGTTACAAAGAATATTCCATTTTAAGAGAATTCACCATGACTTTTAATTTAAATGGCAAGTTTCTATAATGCATTTAAATTAAAATTCTATGGATTTTCAGACTTTATACACTACTTTCTAAAAATATGCATGGCAATAGTAGTTTCAGGATGATTTTTGGTTGGATTTGAAAAAATCAGTATCTCAGTTTCATTTATTTTCTACATGTGAAAACTATAAAAGTAAAATAAAGTGAATTTCTTGATCTAGAAAAGAAGAAAGGGTGCCTCTGTAATGTCTGAAGTACCATTCCCTGTAATGGGGGATATACAGGTGAACAAATATACTTCTTGTCTTTGAGAAACATACTGTGATACAGCAACGATCTTAAATCATGGAACATTAAAATGAAGCTCAGTAAGTTTGATTAAATAAGTGGTTAAGCCCAGTTAAAGGACCACTGGAGATATTCCCTTGTGGAATTAACACTTCTAATATGACTGTGTCTCCACTTCTGTTTCTGACATAAATTAATAAGACTCTATTTGGTTAAGAAAAAAAGATTCTCTCATTAGTGTCCCATCAAAAGTAGCACCATTTGCCTCATTAAATTTAATGAGGTTGTTGTTGTTGTTGTTTTTCTATTGGTAGGTGTGGGGGTGTGATATATGTGTCAACGTGTTAGACTTGTACCTTCAAAGAACACAGTTTACATAGGTTAGCTATTCTCTGAAGCTGAAGTCGCTTTACAGTAAGCAATTTCTAGAAGTTGGTGGCACCTGAGTGCTTTTTATAAGCAAGTAATATTTTATTCTGAAAAAATGTAAGTGTCAGAGACAAGTGTCTTTTGTATCAAATCCTCATAATCAAACAATGTCATTATCAGAATATCTTATATTTATGTAATACATATTTCAAACCAAGATTTAAAGGAAAAAACGTGTCTTCCTCCTTTATCCACAGTCCCAACTAAAACAAAAATCTCACAATGATGATTGATTCAAGCCACCACTCTTCCTCCCCAAACAGCATGAAAAATGTTTTTTCTGTAGGGCTGAAACATTATTTCATTATTACAGTAATCAAGTCTTCTGTTTTCAAACTTATAAAAATTAATATATGATTTTTTATACCTGTATACAAATTCTATTCAAATAGTGCAAATATCGTTTGTATTTAAAGAGGCCATTTCTTTTTCTTTCCAGCAGTCTACACAATGGAGACACTTAAATACACACGTTATATTGATGTATTTAAAAAGCCTATGTATTGTCTGCAGAGTTTTTACTGTATTCAAAATTATCTTTGGCAAAAAAGATTTGAGGACTATTAGCATAACTGAGGGGAAAAGTGTTCTAGCAAATTAGGTATTGGACAATCCTTTACCCAATCTCATCTTTTAGATGGAATTAAATAATTCCTAAAACATAATAATATGTTCTCAAAAATAGCCACAAACTGATACACGTAGCCTAAAGCTGGAAGAGACTTTACCAGTCTTGTCCAGAGTTCTCCATAAGGAAGAAATAGGAACACAGAAAGAAGAAAGTGCAAAAAGTCAGCATGTGGATTAAAAATGAAAGAGAAAGAGAAAGAGAGAGCCCAGGAAGAAATGTGCAGCTTTCTTCAGATTAAATACTTTGGGTTTAAATGCAATAATTTCCATACTAAGAAGATTAATAAGCAGAGAGCATGCCATATGGAACTAGTGCACAGACACTGCAACTCTTGTTCTCACCTCCTCAGAAAAGAGAGGGGGAAGAAAGATAAAAAATAAACAGAAGTCATAGTAAAAACCCACATCAGAAGAAAAACTATTCCAGGAAATAGGAAAAAATGTCACACATAATATTCTACACCTTCAGGGAAAAGATATGGGACCATGCACCTATTGAAAGAATAACACAAGAATAAACATACATGGTCAAAGAAAAGATGAGTAAGCAAAAATGTAAAGTAAGAATTTTCAGCGTTTATAAAAAGAATTGAGTGTTACAGTGAGAATTATTAGAGAAATTAAACCACAGTAAAGTAGCAAAAAGTAGAACAGGTACAATGATATACTTGAGGATAACACATGAATGAAAAAAGAATGATGAGCTCAAAGTTATTGGAGAGAATATTTGAGAGATTTAATAAAGATGGTAGACTGAATACAAGCATTAATTCTGCTTTCTTGGCATATTCCCATCAAAGCAACAAAAACCAATATCTATATGAAGAATATACCAGGGTTTTGTTTTTTTGGTTTTTGTTCTTTTCCAGTAGGGAGAGAAAAAGCATGTTAAGGGTCTTGACTCCACCAAATGGATAAAAATAAACAAAAAAGAGTAATTTAATTTCCTAGAGATAAAACGAATTGAAGAAAAAGAAATAACCTGCAGGTAAAACGAACAAACCCTCAAAAGCCAACACCAAAAATAACATAAAAATCACAGAAATATCAAATACCTTACTAACCTGAAAAAATATGAATGGGTTATCTTTTCCTATTAATGAATGGAGGTTATTAGTTTGAGTTTTTAAAACAGAAATATATCAATAGACTATTTACAAGACACAAAACTAAGGGAACAATGAGGTTGGCAATAAGAATACAAGTTCATATTAATATTACCAAAAAGTGTGTGGCACATGTGGCACTTTCTTTTCTTTCTTTTTTTTAAAATGTGTACTCCTGGCCTCTTTTCCAGATTTTTTTTCACCTAGCTTTATTGAGATTTTTTCTTTAACTTTTTACCTTTTATTGGACTATAGCTGATTAACAATGTTGTGATAGTTTCAGGTGCACAGCAAAGCTACTCAGCCATACATATACATGTATCCATTCTCCCCCAGACTCCCCTCCCATCCAGGCTGCCACATAACATTGAGCAGAATTGACAAATAACGTTGTGTAAGTTTGTTGTGATGTTTTGATATATATATATATATATATATATATATATATATATATACACATGGGGAAATGATTACCACAAGGTGAGTTAACATATCCATCATTCCACATAGTTATCATTTTCTGTGTCTGGTGAGAATATTTAAGATATACTATCTCAACAACTTTTTCAGTATCAGTACAGTACTGTTAACTATAGTCACCATGCTGTACATTACATCCCCAGATCTTATTTATCATCTAACTAAAAGTTTGCACCCCTTGACTAACATCTATTTCCCCCACCCCTGAGCTCTGGAAACCACCAGACTACTCTTTGAGCCTACAAGTTTGACTTTTTTAGGTTGTGCATATGAGTAAGATTGTACTGTATTTCTCTTTCTCTGTCTTACTTATTTCATTTACCGAAATTCCCTCAAGGTTCATACACGTTGTCACAAATGACATGAAAATTTTTCTGGCTGAATAATATTCCATTATATCTATATAGATATATCACATTTTCTTTAACCATTCATCCACTGATGGAGAGTTAGTTTCCATGTCTTGCCTATTGTGAATAATGCTGCAATGAACATGTGAGTGCAGATATCTCTGCAAATAGTGATTTCATTACTTTCATAAATATGCAGACCATATGGTAGTTCTATTTTTAAACTTTAATAGCCATGCCTCTAAACCATGATGTCATATAATTAGAAATTAAAAGCAAACAGAATAGCTGAAAAGAATATCTTTCCTTGAAAGTAATAACATATAAACAAATAGAAAATACTCTCCGTAGAAACATATAAGCAAATAGAAAATACTCTCCGTAATAACATATAAGCAAATAGAAAATACTCTCTGTAATAACATATAAGCAAATAGAAAATACTCTCCTGAAAATATTTGGATTAAAAAGGACATTAAAACTAGAATAACAAAATTTTAAATATGAACCTTATATTATAAAACCTGTGAGGATGTGATCAAAATACTAAATAATCAGAAAATTTATTAACTGAGGTACATTGATTTGTAGAAGATGAAATATGAGAACACAACATAGGAGATGTCATATCCTCATCATTGGTGAACCCCAAAAATGAACATTTTAATAAAATAAAATATCCAAATATGTGACAGACAAAAATCTCAGTAATATAGAGAGAAATCTGAATTTATGTGGATAAGATGACTGTGTTCTAGAGAATTTTGCTATAGAATTTAAATACTAAGAGATATCTTTGCTAAATTATCAGACTTTATGGATAAAGAAAAAAGTCCTATAGACCTTCAGAAACATGAAGTCACTTATTAGAGCAAAAAACAGGATTGCTTCAGACTTCTCCGTATCAATGTTTATATACAGAAAATAGTGGAGAAAGCCTAAAGGTCTTGGTAGAATGAAAGTGTTAATCAAGTACTTTGTACCCAGTCAAGTTTATGTTCACATACAAAGGCACCAGAAGACTTCCTTGGGCAATATGAGTTTCATAATATATTTGGTTCCAAACAACCAAAAGCAACCAAATATCAAAAGCTAAAAAAATATTTTTGAGGAAGCTGCTGTATAAAATGAGATACAGTCCTAAGCTAAAACTCTCTGAAAATTAGGATGACAGAAAAATATAAATATTGTAAATCTGAAAATATAAAAATATAACTAAAAATCTATCGACTATGACAAAGTGGGAAGAAGTATAAGTGCACACGTTTCTCATTTTTCATAACGGGAGTCAATGCTGTTTAAGTTAATGAAGCAAGTATTACATTTATAAGGATAATTGCAAGAGTAACTAATTCCCATAATGGCAGAAATAAAAAACCAAAATGATAAACAAAATTTGATGAAGACCACAACGCAAAACAAACAAAAATCAAAGAGAACTTGCTCATGGGCACTCATTTATTTGTTTTGTTATAGGGAAGTCTACCTTATACCATCAAATTCACTAAACACACTTCCTAAAATGTGCTCTCCCATCACACGTTAAATTGGTATAAAATTCATTGAAAGGACATGTTTGTATATCAAATTATTTAACTAGAAAATTTCTGTTTTTCTAAAATTTACCTTGCCTTCCCAGAAATTATCTTCATACTTTGTAGTCATTGCAATGAGAGAAAAATCTAAACTATGCATTGTTTTGAAGTAGAAGTTGTACATTTTGTAACATGAGTTTCATCTCAGGTAATCTTAGAGAAACTTCATGTGGTCTCTAAGAGACAGAACTGGTCTCTTAAGAACTTGAGAGAACTAAAGAACTAAAAACTTAAGATGTGAGAACATAAGGCATAAGTTCTTAACACAACCCAAGTAATAATAAATTTTTAATTTATTTTAAGAGCATAACCATGAGTCCCCTAATTTACCTTTTCAAATTTTATAAACTCAATTCATTTCACCAATTTTCATTAACCCTGTTGCCCAAAGGGTAACATCTTATTTGGTTGCTTTGTGCTAGAGGCTCTCTAAGAACTGTCCCTAGCTTGTGTCCACATGGTAGGAACTCATACGTGTTTGCTGGCTTTTGAATACATAAATCATGACTTTAGAGTTTACATCTTATTTACACTGCACAAAGACAATTTAAATGAAATATTAATAAACTAATGCAAAACTAATGGAAGCCATATATGCAGTAGCAGATACTTTTTTGAAAATTACAAGTATACCATGCTTTAGGAGACAAACATGTTCCTGAAAATAATATAAATTTTTCTATGGGATTAACTTAAGTGACACCCATCAAAATTTTTAGTCTATAATTTGATTTCCACATCTTTCTGTAACACATTCACTCATTCTACATATGTCATAGGGCCTCTATCAAATTTTGCTTCTTCAATAAAAATTTTTTCCTTAAAATGTTTTACCTTCCAGATGTTCACAATTCTACCAGTGCACACCATCATCCACTTCATCAATTCTTGTTCTACAACTCTATTACTTTTATTTCTTGCATCTCCTTTGTCCCCAGTAGACGATCATTTATAATGTCTCCTTCATCCTTGAATGTTCAGAATTGTCAGTCTATTCCACACTCTATTTGCTCCTGACATACCACCTCTGGACCCCTTCCTTTCAATACCCTCTTTATATCATATATCTCACCAACTCCAAAATCTTAAAGAATTAACATTACAAGAATTCTCTACTTAAATTGGAAAATATTCAATATACTGTCACCTGAATAAGCTTTGAGTAATAAGGCTCCCACTGTCTTTTCCTTTTCTTACGACCTTCATATACCAGTATCACTCTCAGGATGTTTCCTGTGTTGCTCTCATATATCTTGTATGACTAGTTGTTCTATGTCTCTGGCGAAAAGTTTGTCTCATTTATATTGTCTTTATATACTTATAGTAGAAATGCAACAATGAAAGCAAATGAGTGATTTGTAGAACAATTTGTTTTATAAATCTTGATAAAAATTGCATCTCTTTCTCTCTCTCTTCCCCAATAGCTCGTAAAACTGAAGTTTTCCTTCTCTGGTCTCTCTAGGTATCTCACTCATAGATTTCTTTGATTTCTGAGCATAACTTCACCACTATTATGCATTATACATTTTTAAAAGCAATTTAAGCAGTTTGTTGTATTTTATCTTGGGTGGTTTTCTTCGTTTGCTCCCTAGTAACAACATATCTTTTTTGAAAGTAGTAACTATTTTGTGCTTCTTTGTAACCCTCACAATACTTAGTCTATCTCTGGGGTAATGATTAATAAGGTAAAAATTGAGTTGACAGAGTTTGAAAATTAGAAGACATATATTAAGTCCTGCGAAAGTGAGGCACATGAACTGGAAGTGGACAATAGTAAATAATCCTCAAGGCTTTAAGGAAGACTGACATTGGCAAGTGGAATGTTGAGAGGAAATACTGTGCCCAGGTCTCCAAACTGACACAAGACTAGAAACCAAATGCTCACTGGTCTCAAGGCTAAGGAATACAAAAATTTATTCTAATTTTCATGAAAATCATGGCTTGAAAAGGATGGAAACATGTTTATTTACTTTAGAATAAATCATATATACTTTAAAGACATTTCTCAATTTCAGCCAACTCAATTTCAAATTAATTTACGGATTAATATCCTTTTGTGTCTACATAGCTATACGTGAACAGCTTAGCATTTTGCTAATTAATCCTTTCAAGTTTTCCTTAAGATTCCTTTAATATCTTTGAGAAGCTAGCTTTAATATTTTAAATTATGTTAACAAAACTAGATAACTTTAGGATGCATTCTTCTGTAAGAAAACAAAACTCTCATTGAGGCCGTTCTCCAGAATGTCTTCTAGCCAAGTAGACAGCTAAAAGGTGGAAACATTCTTTTCAGTGAGGTCCCAAAGTGTCCCTCAATTAAGAAAAGCAATTGACTGATGTGTCTCTATTTGATGGTAGGAAGCTCTGTGCAGTGTTTCTAGAGTTTTTCCTTCAATCAGCCCAACATGAGATTGTGCTGCAAGCTGTGATTTTGTAAATCATTTTTTTAGTACCTATTGGGGCATCCTGTGAATTGTGGTCGCTTCATATCTGCATCATGGGGAAATGTGCACAGAACAGAAAGGATTGGACACTTTCACATCTCAGAATATCCCCACCCAACCCCCTTCCAACTTGGAAAATAAAATTAGCTGTGAGTTTTTATCCTGGGAAACCACATATTTTGGAAACATCAGAGTTTTCAAGTTTTCAAGAGGAGTAATTCTTTTGTTTTCCCTGTCATTAATAAGCCATTTCCTTTTGTGAATCTGAAGAAGCTAAAATCCTCACTAGTACCTTAGCTGTTTTCTATTTTTCCAACTTCAGTTTTGTCTGTAATAAAACAACAGAATATCTGCCTCTTTCTCTCTCCCTTCTTCCCCCTGCCCTGCCTCTAATCCTACCTAGCCTGGCAAATAAGTTTGTCTTTTTGTTGGGGACTAGTAAACTTATCCTGTATTTTTTATATCGTTATAATAATATTATACAGCAGGCAAAAATATAATGATAAATGATAATTTGCCAAGAAAACAAAAAAAAACACTGAGGTGTTACCTATCAAAAGTTCTCCTTCTGTCTGTGATGCAGCACAGATTGTGATCGTGACAGTAAATCTGGTGCTATTGTTAATGCCATGGCACTTGGGTTTTTGGCTTGCTTTAGTCCAATCTGTGACATGCTTGTGAATATCTTTCTTCTGTTCTGTCTGTATGGCATATGGATTTCTGGGATACAACGTCAGACCTATCCACATAACAAGTGTTCAGAGCACCTTATCATTTTAAAAAGCCAATTACTCAAAAAGACAAATGTGAAATGTTTCACATTTAATGATGAGCAAATCTGCAAAACAAATGCAATTTTGCTCCTTCTAAAAAGTTTAGTTTAACTGTAAATATTGCAATGGAATCTTGCATGACACACATCACTGATAGAGAAAAGCTCATTTAATACATATTGTGTATCATCACTGTCAATTACATCTGCACAGTATTTAAAATGAGGGTGGTATAAGTAATTAGAAATAAAGCAAATAGAATATTCTAAACTACAAGGCTCTGAAATCACTGTAAAAATGTCACTGCTAACATTGAACACTCTAAAAAAATATTTTGAAAGTCTCACCCAAAAAACTGAAAACTGCATATGTCTACAGAGGTAAAGGTCATTCATGAAACACTCAACAACAAAAAATACCAATTCATTTTTTAGAAATATTTGTCAATATGTAAAGAATGTTTTGTACATAAGTTCTCAGTTACTGTTGAATCAGTGGCTGTACGTAATATTCCCACATGGAATGATGTCCTTTCAAATACTTTAAAACAAAGGTTTAGTGAAGGATTTTATGGGGACATCTTGAGTGCTGAGATTTTATGCATGGGAAGTACAACAAACAAAATATAGTAACATTGGTTTTGCAACTGATTTATATATTCAAACTGTTATACTTATTTATGATGGAGACAATAGCTAATTCAGAACTCTACATACATACCCCCATCATGTTATTCCACCTAAGCAAAACAAAGACAACACTAAAAAAATAATCCTACTCTTCAGCACTTACCATGTAGGTTGTGTAGATACAGTTGTCACATTTAAATGTCTTTACTCATTTTTCTTTTGTCTACACATTCTTTAAACCTTCTTTTAAACTGTGAACACTAGTAACAGAATATTATATGACATAAGAAATGGAATGCACCTGGCACTGGTAATTTTAAAGAAACTAATCTCGATATTTATAACATATTTTAGCAAGCGGAACGGTTTTACCAGGCTTGCATGTTTAGATATGAAAAAGTTCACTCAGTTCTTGGACTTTCATTCTACATTGAAATTGAAATGTAGTAAAAAATCAGAAAGTCTCCAATCAGCTGTTGCACAGCACACATAGAAAATTCTACTACACTCCTCTATTAGTAATTGAGACTAGAAAACGTCCCACAGTTCTACTGTATTTCATGTTAACTATTTGTTATCCAGGACAGAACCTAAATAAGAGCTGAACAATCAGTCCATATATTAAAAATAAAAAGTATAGTCCATCAAAATATTTTTTTAAATATTCACTGAAAGTAAGTGCTTCACTTTGTATTTTATTATTCTTGTATCTACTGTGGTTTCATTTCAACTGCATGGATGTCCACCTTAGCTTGAAGTGAATTAATATAATGACGTGCATGGTACTTGAATTTTTTAATGTGATAGCTAATATTTAGGAGGTTTTAGGGCATTTAATCAAATATTTAAAAGTAGTGTTATGGGCTGTCTCAAAACTTTGGTGGAAAGGACAGAGGGTATAGATAAACAAACAAGTAAATAACTAATCATTGCTTTGGCCTCTGTGAAATAAATGTAAATAAAAATTTATTTACAAATAGAATGTGAGGTGCAAGCTCCTTATGGAGAGCCACTAACTTAACTTCCCATCCTTCACTTTCAACCAACTGACTATTTCTTTCCCTTTGCTGAACCTTAAACTCCCTGAAATGTGATGAAATGTAATCTTTCCAAATTTCCATAGTAATGTTTAATTTCTAACAGTTGGGATTTTAAACATATAACACTGAAACCCTTACACTCATCCCCACATTTATGTTCCTGGCTTGCACAGAAGTATTTACACAGAGGAAACTGATGATGCTAATGGAACTTTGTCAAAAAGAAAGAGTTAACAGAACCTCCAGGTGGTGTGAACTAGACCTGAGGGTGTGCTCCAGGTGACCTTGAGGGTCTGCACAGGTCACACCTTCCTAGAGTCAAGTTGTACCAGATATTTGTTGACTATTTCTTGAAATTTGTTGCTTATTTCTATGATTCTAGAGTTTTATAATCAAATCTCAAGATCACATTTTGAAACTGGAAGGAGACTTAAAGATCATCTTTCCACCAATGTCCTTTTTAGACAGAGGAAAAGATTTAGACCCAGAAGTATTCAGGGACTTTCCAGGCAGCACATTCCTAAGAAAGCCCCAAGCAGACCTGGAGTCAAAAGGTTTGGGCTGGAGTCATTATTGCCCAACTTACTCCATGAGTTACTTTAGGAAGTCTCTTAACTTCTTTAAGAGGCAATTTTCCCAGCTGTAAAAATCTGGTGACACGTATTTCACAGAGATATTATGAATAAGATAATACATGGGAAAGCCCTGTAAACTATAATACATTACATCTGCAAATACATTACAGGGCCTTTCTCCAGTTCACCAGCAACTTAGTTCCTAGTGTCCTTATTTATTTAGTTATGCCTTATCTTACAGGATATAAACCATTAAACAGCAAAGGAAACATCAGTGGATAAAATTCCAGCTTTTATAAATAGAAGCAAAGCTGCGAAGAAGGGCAGTTTCTTTCACCTCAATGTTCTTTGAGGCTATATCTGAAATGGTTTCCTCACAGCTTGTACCCATGTTCTTCCAAAAAATTTTTCTAAAAGGAAGAAAAAAGTAATAATGGTGTAAGGAATAATTATGATAGCTGCTAGCCTCCATAATCAATTTCCACATAATATTCTTATATGAAATGCTGTCTGGGCAGTACCTGAGTCCATAAAGTGTCAGGTGGCCATTTGGCAAGAGAGAAAGGAAGAAATCAGATCAACATTTTATAAGTGGTTTGCATTTTTATTTATTTATTTTTTGCACCTGGTATTCTACAATTTCTTTCAGTTATATTTCAAAACGCTACAGTTGGGATCTCCTTGCCAACCTGAGATGGCATAAGCCTGGATAACAGAACAAAATGTGAGAAGGTCCTTCTGTCTTTAACGCCTGTTCACCAGTGAATCAGCCTCCAATTAATCTGTTTCTTCAGTAGGAGTTTAATAAAAGTCAAGAGCACACATGTTCAGACTTGTTTAGTATTGGAGCTGTGTTAACATTATCTGTCTAGCCAGGTCAAAAATCCTGTGTAATTAGATGCCAGAAACCATTTCAGAAAAATTAAGGATTTTTCCATGTATTATAAGCAATTGATTATCTGAGATAGGGAAGTTTAAATCTAAATTGGAAGAGCAACGAGAGGGATGCTTCTCATTAAACATTGCAAGGGGAAAAAAGTTTGTCTCGTGGCCAAACTGCACATAAAACTCAATATATTAGGCTTGTTATTTTCTATTTGTTTATGAACCAGAAAATTCAGGATCATTCAGCAACTCTATTTCCATTCCACTGTGTGGGTGATGATCAGAGTTGGTCGTTTACATTCAATCATATATGGCATTATGCTTGGAGGAAGCCCTTAACCCAGTCATCTGTGCCTATAAACCGAGTGTGCCTCAGTATTTTCTGGAGAAAATCAACAACGCTGCAGGTTGGGTGCATTTACGACAAGCCGAGTTAGCAACTACAAAAGCTCAGAACTGAAAGCTTCCTAAACCCCAGCTAGGCTGCTTAGTTTAAGCAACGGTAGAGGCAGTAAAATTCCAGCGAAGTCCACTTCTCTTAGAGTTTTGGTGAATGACTTTTAACCCATCACTGAAGGGAACATTAACTTTGTGTAAATTATAAAACAGTATCAACCTAACCAGCATCTCTTGCTGGAGTCTGACTGCTCAGGCTGAGAAGTATGAAATCTTATTCTTGCTCTTATGTCTCCAATATGGAAGGATGTAATAAAGATGACTCATACATGTGGGACTTCCCATACAATTTGAACCCTTTTAAAGGCAGATTATTTGAGGAATTACCTCAAATAAGGCAGAAAGCAGACATTTCAAGGTTGAAAGGAGTTAATGATGATGGTCTACACTCAGCTTTTAACTTTCATTGAGCTACTCAGAAAAATAACTTATTGCTTTCCTTTTTTTTCTTTTTTGAGATTTTCATAATCAATTTATTGAAGGTATGAATCTGTCTGTACACATTCCAAATAATTTCAGAGGAATACTCTAAACATTCCAAATGAAGATGAAGCACGGTGAGATAGACTTACATGTTAGGGAAATTTCAAATTAGTGGAAATTCATGACCATAGTGACATCCAGCACCACACCAGGTATAATGCATTGTAGACCCCAGTTTTACTTGAAGTGTTAGAATTTGTAGCATTCTTAATTTTGTTACAACTTACTATCCATGAAAAAAAAAAAAAGCAAAAAATGAAAAGTCCATGAGTAAAATGTTCTAGGATTGTACTGTATTTTTTCTTTATTTTTAGCTAATTATCAGTAAAGTTATGATTCCTGTATCTTTAAGATATTAGTTACTTTCATAGAAGTATCTCTAGTATGCCAACTTTATCTTCTGTTGAGAATCTGTGGAATTCAGCAATTTTTAATAAGCAATTAAAAACTATATTAAAAATGTACCACCCATGAAAAATGACCAGAAACCTAAACACTATTCACACATTCATTATATAAAACTAAAGTTGAAAATATACGTCACTCTTATTTATTGTTATTGTTCATATTTATCTTTATCATCATTCTTATTTATCATTATTTATCATTATTTTCTGCATAAATCAGTAATGTACTGATAAATCAGTGAATATACTTCGTTCACTGTGATGGAATAATTGTCCCTACTATGTTTAGGGCTTTTGTCTTTGACCCCTCGCCATAGTCTCTTGCCAAGAGACTGTATCTACTTTCCTCCATCTACAGGTTGTACTTGAGCTAGCAAAAAGTAGTTTCCTTGGCTTTTTACTCTTTTCAGCATTGGAAAGTGAGAAAATAACATGGATGACAAGAACTCAATCTAAGGAAATGTCAAGAATATTTCAGTAATTCTCCCACCTCCTCCATCTCTAACTTTGGGTATGTCATGAAGTCATACTACATCTCCCTGTGTCTATTGTTAAATGTGAGAAATCATGAGATAATTCATATAAATATTCATTACAAACTTCAAAGAACTATATCCAAGAGAGAAACTACTATAATCACAATTGGTACTGCAGTTCAGGGTGTTCTTGGGATATTGGGTATTGGAATGCTTCATCTTCTTGACTGAATGTGCTGTAACCATTTAGGCTTTGATGTACATCTAGCAGAGTGACAACTAATCTCAACAGATGGGTTGTGCTCTAGGATATTTTTATTTCCTTAGGAAAGGCTCATGAAATCATTCAGAAAGCTGAAAACACCATCTTTGATTAAAAAGAAAATAATTTGAATCACTTTTTCTTTAGAATATTTACATGGAGCTCACTCTAAGAAACAATAGGCTCCTTTGATTGAATCAGATCCTTTACATGGTCTGTCATAGCATCATTAAATTATATGTTACTCTAGTCACTAGGGACCACTTGAATGGGGGCCTCACTGCTTGTGAAAACCCATAGCAGGTGATGCTGTGTTCCTGATTCATGTTAACCATCAGTCTACATTCCTTGGTATATTATTGAAAATGCAGTCATCGCACAGAGAAGATCTATGATTTGGTTCATGAACATCTGGTGATATTTCTGATAATGTTTTTTAATCTGTTAAAATGGAAGAATTTTATGGAAGCACAGTGGCAATGACAATATAAATGTTTGGGTTATTTCTGTTGCCCTTAAACACAGCTGAATAAAACAGACTCAGCAAATCAAAATATTAATATGCAGCATTATTTCACCTCCTTTCGAATGAGACCTTTAGTAAAGCATCTTTGATTTATGATGAAATTTTAGGGGAGTAAAATGTACACAGAAGCTGACAGCATCTCTGGTGAAGTGGTGAAGACAAATAGTTTTACACCATCAATGAATACAATAGGAATGAAGTGCTGGCGTTCCCTGGAATTTCTGTGTTCTGGTTCAGATTTTGATTAGCACTCATCCTCCTCCATGCCCCACTATGTGCCTTGTACTCCAGGACAAACTTACCTTGTTTCTGCTTCCTAAAACCACCAGTGGAATCTCATTGCTCTCAGATAAAAGTGAAACATGATTAGCATGGTTGTATGCTAAACTTGCATACGAGTTTTATAAATGAGTTTTATAAATGCAGGAATAGGAGCCTCTAACAAGCCACTGGAGTACTGGAACACTAGACCCCTTTCCCCCCAGTCTCTTGGTGTCATTTGAAAGCATGTGCTTCTAGATATTGACATAGTTCAAAACACTGGCATTAATTTACTGTCCTTAGAAGAACTTCCATACTCTTTGAGAAGTGACATCATTTGGAAAAGAAAATAATTCACTATCAATTTTGTGATATTTATACTACAAGAGACTAAAAACTAGCAAGACTGAACAAAAGTAATAAAATCACTACAAAAAACTGCCAAAAAAAAAAAAAAAAAAAAGGGACTTGCATTATCTGTTTCTGCCTACCTCACGGCTTATGCCTTTCCATGCTCTATCTTTCTCATTGCATTCTTTCCAGAACGTTTTGGTTCTTCAAACATGCCATGCTCTCTCCTATCATAGCATCTTTGAACAAGATGCTCCTTGTGTGTGTAATTCTCTTAGCCTCTCTTTTCACCTGTGTATGCTCACTCATTCTCCTGCTCCTAATTTAAAGATCTCTTCCCCAGGAGAGTCTTTCTTGACATTTTAGACTAGATACAGCTAAAAATAGTCTTTAACACTAATAATTTCTTTTGCTTTTTATATAGGAAGGAGATCTTCTGGAGATAACTACTGGTGTGCTCTCGTTGTACTTTGTACTTTTCTTGAACTGCACTCTACATGTGTGTGAATATTTAAATATTTGCTTTATATCTTTCCATTTAGACTATAAACATCATGAGGACATAGACTATGTTTTGTTCACTAGTGAATTCTTTGTTCTAGGTCAATGTTAGATTGTAAGAGTGGCTCAAAAATTATTGACTGAGTGGTCCCTCATTCTCATTTGCAATCCCCTTGAACTCCTTGCCTATTGAATATCTACTAAATTCTTGAAGGTCCAGCTGAAATGCCATCTCTTTATTGGCCTTTCCTTTCTGTAGTCTGATTTAATCTCTCTTTGATATTTTTGTACAATAATGACTGTTCCTCAATAAATTTCAAGCTCATTTAATATTAACAACTAGGCACTTAAAAAAATTATTGTATTCCTCACATTATATACTCCAGGTGCTTTGAGCTTTTACTATTCATGTGTGGTTTTCTTGTTACACTATGGTGGTAGGTGATCCAGATATACAGTGTCTTTCAGGCAAGGTATAATAATCTTTCTCTCTTACCCTCAATTCCTCCCTTCCTTCTTTGCCCTATCCTCCATGAATGGTAATTTTTGACCATTTTCACACTAATTTTTTCTTGAAGATATAATACAGAATGGAGTCTTATAATCTTTTATCTTCTCCTTGTCACAATGTGTAGCAAGGAAAAACTTCTGCTGATCATTAAGTTGCCTCATTTCTTTTTGTTAGAAAATACATTTTACCATGTTCTGAGACTTTACTCATTTCTTTAGTTCTAAGTATAATAACAATCATTTCAAAATGGTAAACAAAAGTCTTATTGAAGTATATTGGATGATTCTTTGTACTTCAGAAGTCCTTAACTAAGATGAAAAGATGCCTACTCCTGAAACATGCCATTTTCTGGGAGTTTCCTTTCATATTTTCATTTCTACTGTTTTCAGTAGGTAGAAGACAGTACCGGTCATCAAAGGTTATCAGTTGGGATATGGGAGATTGGAAGACATTCCATTTATCACTCTCACTATTAAAAGGGAAGCTAAAGTTGCACAGAGTGTGTAACATATCTATAATGTTTAGTCTGGGCCCCTGGAGAAGCACCCTTGCACTGTGAGCAGGCATTCTGGCCATGGGTTTCATTACATTTCCATGTGCCCACAAGTTTAGTGTAGGATTTGTGTTGTACAGTTTTAATTATTTTTTCTAACTTGCCAACAAGGAAGAGAATCACTTGTGTTCTAGTCTTGGCCGTCACTAGCTCTTGAGTCACCTTGGACATTTCCATATTCTTCACAAACTAGTATATTTATGGCTATGTTGATGCCTAAGCGTCTATTAGTTTATACAGAATGATAATGAGGTTGTAGCTTAAAGTCGTAGGGAAGTTGTTAAGTGTTTGTCATATTGGATGAGCAAAGAAGTCTATTTGAAAAGCTCTAATTAAGTTGTCATAGTATGTTCTGTGTGCTTATTTAGTGATCACTGTGCATATTCATCAACAATTAAACCCTTATTTTAGAAAAGGGTGGAGTTTTTAGAAAAATTCTTGTAAATTTTTGCTGTGTCCTAAACCACAGTAGCAAGCTGGACGTGATCCTGGTGTGTCCCATCCTCTGGCACATAAGAAGGCCAATGCTGACAAAGGGTACTGAGAAGTAATGCTTGTTCCATGGACATATTCAATGGATTGCCTTCCCTAGAGACAGACTGGCTTTACGGTAACAACAATTTGAGGTACTTCTTTCTGTTTCAATTACATTCCAACGGAAGAACAGTCCTGTGAAAGACACCTCTTTTAATGGCCTTCCCCCTAATTTCACTTTGCATTTCTTAAGTACCAATTAAGTAATAACGCCAGTTTTCTCATAAATTATCTGAAGTGTTTTTTTCAGAAGATAAGTTATGGATAGGGTGCATTATTCTTAGTAATATTAATAATGATGTCTGCCTAATGGATAAATTACTATTGGTGATACAAGTCCTAGCTCTTGGTGCACATATTGCCATATCGAAAATGTCAGTTCCTAGATTATAAAATTTACATAATTCTAAATCTTATAATCTAGGCAAAGCATAAAGAAGGCTAACTTTGGTTGTCTAGATCTTTTGGGATATCTAGGTTCAATCGGTTTTTTAATTAACAAATCCAAAACTGAAAACAGAAACAGAGACCTTTACAATGAAAGCTATTTTAAATAATCTTTTTGGAAGTAAGTACACATGGTAATTTGTTTTGTAAAAAAAGGAGAAAAAAGTTAAGATATGTGGAGAAAAATCATGTTTTTTCTTATTTATCTTATATATTTTCATATATATATGATGAACATATTGACAAATTCCCTATATTTTTAAGCTTGACTATGGGCCTTTAAGAACATTTTTTTGTCAAGATTTTTATCTTGGGATATGCATCTACATTGAGTTAGCTTAAGAATATGACATTTTCTTACTGATTACTGAACAATACTCAAATGACAATGACTTTTGTTGAAAGCTAATCAGACATCCAGAGGTCAAAATCATATCAAGGAGCCATATATGTTGTACAGAATATTTCCTAAATGCCCCAAAAGCCAAAACAACAAAAACCTCTCAGCATGTTCGTTATTTTCTATTTATGCTTCTTTAAAACCTCATCCATCTACCTCACTTGCTGATTTCATAGCATCACTTCAAGCTGCTGAAACAACCACACTCATACAAAGCGATCCAAACCCAATCTCATTTGTCTTTTATAAGAAGAGTGTATGTGCCAGTGTTACTGTGCGCTAAAGGGTACATATTGTGGGGATATACTCATTACTTGAAGTCGCATTTCTAAATGCACGTTCACATAATCTAGGCAGAATTTAACACTGAATAGAATGTTTAACGTTTTTAAATTGATCAATACTACATCTGTGGACAAAATATACAATAATTCTTCCAGAAAACATGATTTCAATATATTTTTGACAATAGAAAAATGTTAAAGATGTGGGCCAATTGTCAAAAGACTTGGGAGAATAATATTTCTGTTTTAAAATTTCTATATTTATATGTTTATTCATGTTTACATTTTCTTTGGAGTTATTGGAAAATGGCAGCTTCATAAAAATCCATACCATTTCAGAGAATAAAAGTAGTATTTGGAAAAATATAATAGTGACTGTTGGTACTTTCCTTGCATATTCTCACTAGAGCTACATAATGTAAGGGATAGGAGTTACTTTGGAAACTGACCCACTCAGAGCCTGATAAGTTTCTCTGGGCCCCTGTTACCTAATTCATTCCTGCCACCTTTTTTCGAAGCCAATGGACCTCTATTTTTCCCCCAGGAATCTCTTGGATAGCCTGTTAGTTTCTAATAATATGTTCCTCTTTGTGACCTGAAGTACCACAAGAATAACCTTTCCCAGGTTCCAATGACAACATGATAAATGTCTTGAATCTGTAGTAATTATTTTTGAAATGTGAATTAAGGCAATGTTTGCTCACGATTTCCCTTAAAGAAGAAAAGGATAATATACAATTTCAGTCTGCTGTTGTGCTGGAAAAAACCCTTGGGTCTTCTTTGGCTGTTCCAAATCTTCCTTCTCAGGGAGAGGTGTATGTTGGGAAGGAAATTCTGTAGCCTCTGACAGCCATGTGGTCAAGTGCAGTTCAGGGCCATGACTGTGCTCACAAGGTGACAAGAAAGAGGCCTAGTAGTAGCATATCATTTTCTTTTGTAACTTTATAATTAGGAGTCAATTGAGTTAAGTGCTTGCTTAATAACTGGCCTCTGGACTGAAGGCAGGCTCCCCAAACCAAGAAAATAAATATGTGTATTGTGCAGCATAACATGTCTTAGAACAGGGTGGAAATCAGATCTTACTGCACATAATGGCATAAATGTTTCTCTTTGGTGATATCTAACAAAGGTATCACATGGGCATGAATCAACGGGGGTAACGTATTTCACTACAATTATCCCGATTTATCCCAAGAAACTAGGTTTTATTCCATAATCTGAGAGGAAATCTTCTGTTCTAGCCCTAAATCCTTTCCTCAGCCAGGTGATTATCAACTACATTTTTGTACAGGAGGGAATTAATGCCACATATGGCCTAAGCAGCTTTGAAGGCAAAAAGGCCTGGACCTGTAATAACTTTTGTGCAGGGTATTGATTCAGTAATCATGAGGGAGTCCACCGTCCCAGGGTGTCGGGGGGCTTTGTATGGCCTTCTTTATCCTTTGTATTCTACCACACTCCCCCCTCCACTGTGAACCCTCACATTAAGTCTCCACAGGAGACCCCAGGTAACTCTGTGCTGGTGTTACCACAGACTGAGTAAAACCGTAGGTAAAAGCCCGGCACCACAATGAAATCTGATTTTCAAGTCAGCAACAATCAATACGGCTTTAAAATTTGATAACAAGGAACTTTGGCAGAAAATAATCAGGTTTGCTGTAAAAAGCTGAGGCAAATTTTCTCCCAACTACATGGTTTGTTATTTCATTTCAGGTTGATACTTCAGCGGTCATATTTATTTGTGTTTGCGTGTTTGTGCCCATGTGCCTGTGCTAGAGTGTGTGTGTGTTTTTCAAGGGTGTACTTGCAAATATCTAAAGGTGAATCAGAAAGCTTCTGCTGGAACCGGTGAGCACACCAGGCTGAGGGTTGGGGGTAAAGTGGGGGAAGTGAAGGGAGGGGGAAGCAGGGAGAGGGGCACAGCACATCCCGTTCCATGAATTTATTCAAAAGCATTGCAATCTGCCTGCACATCTTCATCACTTCAGCGATAATTAAATCTCAGCATCACAGGTGATGTCCTCACACAGTCTCTTTCCCAGGTTCCCACTGGGCCAATGAAGCAGGCCTCCCTGTGAGGCCTGTTAGCACAGATCAGGTGGTAATGTGGAGGGACAGATGAGCTTTAGCTGACAGATGGCAAGATGACCTGGAAAACCTGCCCCCTTTTCTAGGATCAGGCAGCAGCTGACAGGTATTATTTCATAAAATAACGTCTAAAAGGAATCGCCAGGGTCTTCGCATTAATCTGAGGCTGCAACCAGCCATGTAACGTTTATGTCAGAACAAATCTGTCTCTATGCAGGAGAGGGAAAGTGGTTTTTGATGAAGTTGTTCATAAATTTTAATATAATATGCCTGATGGTGTCAGATATAGTCTCATATCTCTTTTATATTTAAAGGCTCTAGTGAAACATAGAAATATTCAATCTTCAACAAGCTACTTTTAAATAACTAAAAAGTTAACCAAGGATACCTTACTGCCTTTTTTTTTTTTTTTTTTTGTATTTTCAATAAAGAACTGGTTCATCTGAGCTCCCATTTTTAAATGAGAATGATTTCAGCGCCATGAAAAGCTCTTTGCCTGGGCTACCAAACAAAAGGAGCAAGGCTGTTGCAAAGTTGCTTTTATGGAAAACTTGTTTTTTGGAAAAGACGAAATTTGCCCAAACCCACAAGTAAACAACAACGGCAGGAAGCACCTGTCTACTACATACATAAATAATATTTCACAACTTCTGGTGAAAAAAATATCAACTACTGACTGGTTGGCAGAGATAACCCTTTCATTAAATGAGCTCTCCAGGCACCTGACATTTGAAAGTTTCAGTCCAAATGAATATGTGGGGAGTTCAACCACCTGGATGGGGTTTGGCTTTGTCTGCCCTATGTGTTATTCCCAAAGCCATGATGCAGCAAAGTATACCCTATGACTCAATTTGCATCTGTCTACTAAAGAGCAAGCTCACTTTAGTCATGTTCCACGTGCACTATCCAATATTTCAGCAACAAACTTCTAAACCTGCCAGGGAAAAATGCTGACATCTTTCTATTTATTTGATTGTTATGAAACAAGGAGAATCATGTATTGTAATTGTGTTAAAAGAAGGAACGTTTCCTCTTCTAGAGACCTTTCGTGGTGTAAGATTGCCTCTTTAAGTACACCTAAGGATAATCGTAAAGTGAACTGATAAACATAACAGATGCACAAATAATCTGGAGAGTCATGTATCCTAGAAATGGAACTATCTCCACACACCTCATAATCACATTTTCACCTGCCCATCTGGTGCAGACCTGGGCTTATTAGTAAATGCACCAGATACAAAATCTTGTTTGTGTTTCAAAAACATACTGAACACAGTTTGCAAAAATAAGTAATGCCTTAATTTTTTAAAAAAGCAGGAAAATACATATTTCAAGATGTTCTTTTTAAAAACGAAAACTCGTGAGGCATATGGGAAAACATCTCAGTCTACTTAGATACTTTTATAGGACTACCTAGCCTGAAGCCCTCTAAACCACTAGTTTACCAAATTTTTTTTTAGAAAGGTAAATTCTTCATTTGGCATGTCATAAAATCAACTAGAGGTTTAATAGTATCCATACAGATGCCTTAATTTCATTATAACATAATCAAATTAAACCTTTAAAAAAGTTCTCCAAATGGCAGAGGCTTTTGTGAAAAATTTGATTGTTCTTACTCTACATTGAACATAACATACATTAAATTACAAATTAACAGAAAAAGTAAAGAATTTAGATCTAGTAATCATAGAAATATTCTTATCTGAAGCAATCTGGACCAATACTTAATGAGTAATTTAAAAAGTTAAGTGAGGAACTATTATAGAATTATACACAATACCTACCTAAACCAATTAATTAAATTTAAAACAAATATATATTTTATATAGGGTCAAAGTTTTTCTTCGTTTGAGGGTCAAAGTTTGGGTTTCATGCTCTCTTCCATAAACCTGTCTGTAATACATACAGAATTTCAATTTTTTGTTTCTTTGATGTAGAGTGCAAATTCAGTGATACATGCAAAATAAGCTAAGTTCAGAATCTTTCCGGAATTTTTGTCAACTTTTTGCAGTTGTCTTGTCTATACCTGATTTGGAACAATTTCTTTTAACAATTCACTTATCAAGTCTTTTCAAAGCATTCATCTTTGGTTCCATACAAACAATAGCTTCCTTTCTTTGAACACTTTTATGTCATCAGTTCACATAATATTGAATTAAGTTATGTATTTCTATACATAAAAATGATGTAAATAGTTTTGGAAAAAAATGAAAAGTATTCTCCAAAAGCACCCTACTCAACTGTTAGGCACAAAATAGTACAGGCATACCAGAAAGTGGAATATTACCTGTGAGCATTTAGCATGGTGTTGACATCAGTACATTTCAGAAAGAATAGGAAAAATGTTAGCTAATCATTGAGGCACTTAAGTGAGACTGTTTAAAATATCTTACGAATATGTATTTATCATTGTGTGTGTATGTGTGTATGTATATTCTCACACCCCATGGTAAGGGTAGAGGCAAGGGAATGGCGTGGCAGTTAAGAACTCAACAATTTTTTCCCACTTTTTTTTTTTTTCGGTACGCGGGCCTCTCACCGCCGTGGCCTCTCCCGCCGCGGAGCACAGGCTCCGGACGCGCAGGCCCAGCAGCCATGGCTCACAGGCCCAGCCGCTCCGCGGCACGTGGGATCCTCCCAGACCGGGGCACGAACCCGCGTCGCCTGCATCGGCAGGCGGACTCTCAACCACTGCGCCACCAGGGAAGCCCCTTTCCCACTTTTTATAATAAGAATTAGTAGGTTTTTTGTTTGTTTGTTTGTTTCCCCTATTTTGGAAAGATTCAGTATTGCATTTTATTCTTTTTTATCCCCATGGCCCAGCACAGTGCATGGTTCACACATGGTGATTAGTAGTGTACCAGCTTTATGAGCTCAGGCAAGTTCTGTGTGTCAGCGTCTTCATCTGTAAAATGTCAATGATAATAAAATGTCAAGTTATTTTATAAATTCTGTGGATTAATAAATGTATAAAGAGCAGAGAATAAGACCTGGCTCATAGTGGGTGCTCAGTAATTGGTATAATTATCAATAATGTAAGGTAATACTACATTATCAATATTATTGCCATGTAATCATTAGTCTCTTTTAAGTATTCACTCACCAAAAATAAGATCTAGTGAAAAATGGGAAAGAAAACCCAGAGTTGGGACTCTTGAATTCTGCTTAATTGTTCACAACTGTTGCCAACTGTTAGTGTGTGTGAAGAACATTTACGTAAAAATCACATTCATTCAACATTCATTGATATTCCTAAATTCCCTTAAACTGGCAAAATTCCACTATTATAAAAATGTATAGTTCCTATGTTACTCCTTTTCATCATGTTTTTTCCTATTGATTAATATTTTTAAACTATTTTCAATGAAACATTATATGGTAAAATAGGCTGTTTTGTATGGATTTGTGCTCTGAAACAGATACTCTCTATGCAAAATTAAAAGCCAACTTGGCCATTTTGAACAAAAATAAATGCCTACACAAAACATCTTTCCAGAATTTTTTTTCTGATAGTCTTTTTTGGACACATGGAAAAAAATAAATATACAAAGGACCCTGTCTATTCCTTCCACATATTTTCCTTTCATGTTACCTGAAGACTAGTCTTACTGTGTATTTATAAGAGAACTTCTTGAACAATTGTCTTCAGTAAGCATTAATTTTTCCCCCCTCCTTTTAATCCAGGAAAAGTTGTACTTTCTCTTTTTTTTTTTTTTTTTTTTTCCTTTCAGTGGGCTTTGCAAAAACTTCATTCCTTAACTGCAAAACAAGCTCTAAGTTAAAACAAAGAAAAACTTTTTTGATACATAAGTCATTTTTCTAGATCAGAGTGATACACCTAACACATTCAGCCTATATAGATTTTTAACAATCCTCTTCTTTGGAAAAACCCATGGCCATTTTTTTGTCTGCTTAGTAATATCCCACCTGACAATACTCAGATGATCTATCAACACTATGTTGGTGGCTGAGTGGTTTCAAGTTGTAACATAGCTCAAGCAGAATTCATCTGAATTTCCTCTCTTCATTGATAATGTGAATTACATCATGGATGTTTCAAGGAAACCATTTATTTATTTTTTTTATGCTTGGCCATAAACTAGACAATACTAGTTGAGTATGAACATTAAGAAGTCCCAGGAAACAAAAGAGAGGAAGTATTTATTTATGTAGCTCAGAGCATTAACACTATGTTCCACTGTCAAAGACCAATGCTGGGCCTGAGATGGCCCTTTTTCTGTTGCTTATCTGTCTCTTCTGATATCAACATTAATACAAGTATTAATTGGAAAACCCAAAATACCTAGATCAATATGTAGACTTCACATTTTCTAAACCAAAATTACTTTTGCTTGATTAGTCCATTTCATCTGGTGCAAATTAATAACTTTAGGAGAACTACAGGGCACTTCAGAAATCTTGTACTAGTTTAGTGTCTGAGTTGGAAAGTTATCTTGCAGGCTAGCTAATGGTTACACTGACTGCCCCATGATTTGAGAAAGGGAACTATTACTGTAATTCCACCCCCTTTAGTACTGAAAAAATACTGAGACACATCTTGAATACATTCAGGTAATTTTAGTAATCAGTGTGCATTTGGTGAAATGCCTGCTGGTAGGAATGTCCATAAAAAAAGCCATTCCAATGTCTACAGAAAAACTCTCAAAACATATGCCTTCACTTATAAGTTTAGCTATTATTTTGATGAAATAAGGTGAATTTTAACTTCAGTCCTCTAGAAGTCGAGTGGCCCTAGCTTGGTCGTGCCGAGAGTTACAGACAGGTGACAGCAAACACTTCAGCTGACCCTCTTTTAGACGAAGCTTCTCTACCAATCTATTTATCTTGTCTTCATGGGTTGTGCATAAAACCTGATGTTCTCAATCACTGTAAATAAATGCACATGTCAATATGAAGTCTTCCTGGATCAGGCTGACACTCCTCTGCTCTGTGTGGTTAGAAAACACATGCTTGACCTCTGTGAGCTCCATTCCTTCACTGTGGTCTATATAAAAACCTAAAATTGAGAGATTTCTGAAGCAGCCGTCAATTTAACATAGTGAATTTATGAGAAGCTTCTCTCCAGGTAAATAAAATGGTAGCCTAGGGCTTCTATCAAATGTTTTACACTATGGGCATTTGTAGAATGAAATAAAATCTCTTTTTCTATAAAGGCACGCCTTCTTCAATTTTCCAAAGAACAGACAGTAGGGGAAAAGTTTTGTTCTCTGGAGAGTTTTGAAGCTTTTCTTCATAGTGGGATAAGGTATACTTAGGCAGGTTAGATTTAATTAAACTTGGAGGCAGAAAGAAGGAGTGGATGGCCTTTCAAGGGGCCTTCATGCCTTTGATTACGTTTACTTACAAATAAATCCAGATACAAATAAACAGAAATATGCTTCAAATATGGGTGATTCCTGAATGACGCCAGGAAAAGAGAAAGCTATTTTGGAATACCCAAACTTTTTTTCGAATTTTACTTACGCAGGTGGGTTACATTCCCCTACTATGCACTTAACAGTATTTTTTTTAAAACTCTAAAACACATAGGCCTTTTTGCCTGAGTTAAATTTGTTTCTTTAGCTGGTAAAGCTTTTCCTTTCCATATGGTCAGGATAGCTAATTTAGTTTGTCTCTGAGGTGGCCAACATTATAGTGTGGTATCATAGAATATAAAAATAAAAGAAGGTATGAAAACCTTATTCTAAAAATGAAATAAAAACAGATGGGACATACGTTTCTAACGTACTTAATTTGCATCGTCTTTTTCTCCTTTTAAAGTTCTTGTGGACCAATCTTGCAAAGAGGCAAAACAAACCCTAAACACTCCAGTTCCATGCCAGCAAGCTGCCAAGCTGATCTTTTTATCTCCATCAACTCCATGAAAAATCAACGAACAGAAAAAATAAATCTAAACCCGTGTGTTTAAATGTTCTGAAAATTTTAAAATAAAATTCTAAAATAAAATTTGTATTTTTCACTTACATACTGTGAAACTATTTCCAAGTGAAAGCATAGTCATCTGCAAGGTTGAATTACCCCAGGAAGCCTAATGATGACTTTTCTCTGCCTCATGAGGATGACAAGGACTTTACAGGGTGGCCCCAGAAGAGCATGCAGGTAGCTGTCAATTTTAGTTTCCTCTCCAATCAATACCTTTCCCTTTCTTTAATGCTGCTGTAAAAATTTCATCATTCACTCCAAGACACAGTCTTGTAAGTCCTGCCCCTAGAATCCTGATTTCATCAGATTTGCTCAATGTAATTTGTTCAGTAACTCACTGCATAATACCCCAGTGGTCTTGTACCAGCTACCATATGTGAATAAGACTACGTCTGTGTGATGTCAAAGCAAATGAATTAGGAGGCAAAATAATTTAGACACATAATTACTGGTTTTGTCTGAACAACTGGCTTAACTATTTTTTTTCTCTACAGTTTCCTGAATCAACTTTTTTTTTTTTAATCAAATGAACACAGTGGAGAATTGCTTGAGAACTGCAAGAATTTGGCTGAATATGGAATATGTGACAAATTATTTTCTATACTTTCCATGTTTGTCATAATTACTTTTTAAAAAGCACTTCCAAGAGAGCAGGTTTGGATCTGCTATAGGGTTATAGCTGTATTATTAGCAATAGGGGATTTGCAAATATAATTCTTTTTTGACATTAAATATTTTAATTTTATTACTAACCTCAAGAATACTTTATTCATTGATAGCTATCCATAATTTTAATTAAAGATACATTCAAAGAAAAGCATTGCCACATTATTGTTATTTAAATGAGCCAAGATAACTTGCTTGAGTAAAATATTTTATTTTCTTCAATTTTCCAGAAGAAAATTAAAAAGTTAATAGAGGCCACAATGACAGTCACAAATTATTTATCATCAGAAGAAAACTTCGAAGGATTTTTAGGCAAATACTCCAGTAGTTTGGGTTTGAAATGGCTTTATATATTTTAAATGTGTTCTCTCCTTTTTCTCTCCCTAGCACGATTCAAAAGTATTTAAAATGGTTTCACTGATTACTGGAACAAGGCATTAAAATTGTGGGTTGATAAGCTTCTTTGGAATCCTCAGCAATCTTGATACATATCTAAGTAATAAAATTTGTGAAGGAAAATAAAACCATGGCTGGTGTTACTGATACTTGATAATTTTCTTTCCCACGATGCTGTGTAGCTTAGCTTTTCTTTTCTCAAGTCAGGATGATTACCAAACAAATTATAAGGGCTACTTATAAAGATTATTAAAAGAATGGAAAGGTTAAGCAATGCTTTTTCATCAGTGTTTTGTATCTGATTCTGCCTTTTCCATGGAAACCCTCAAACCAAGAGAGCAAGGGAACAGTGCAAAGAAGTCACAGACAAGAGAGTAGCCCTGAACGGCACTTTAAGCCTTGCAGGATCCTACCAATTGCTAAAAGCTGTCAACATTTCCTTTGGAAGCAAGCGTGGGGGAGAATTCTGTCTTAGTTGGTGTTGTGAGTTGAATCAGGTCCCCCCAATAAGATATGTTGACGTCGTAACCCCAGTACCTCAGAACATGACCTTATTTGAAAATAGGGTCTTTACAGAGATAATCAAGTTAAAATGAGGTCACGAGGGTGGGTCCTGATCCAATATGACTGGTGTCCTTATAAAAAGGAGAAATTTAGACACAGAGACAAACACATAGAGGGGAGACTATGTAAAGAAACACAGGGAGAATGTCAGGTGACAATGAAGGCAGAGATTTGAGTTATGCCACTACGAGTCAAGAAATGTCAAAGACTGCTAGCAATCCACCAGAGAAAAAGAAGGATTCCTCCAGGTTTCACAGCGACCATGGTCCTGATGACACTATGATTTCAGACTTCTAGCCTCCAGAACTGTGAGACATTAAGTTGCTGTTGTTTTAAGCCATCAGTTTGTGGTACTTTGTAACGGCAGCCCTAGCAAATGAATACAGTTGGTGAAACTAGTGCCACTGAGGCTAATATTTCAGAAAAGAAAATTATAGAAAAAGAAAAGGAAAGGAAAGGAAAGGGAAAAGTCCTAAAGGAGTGAACTACCAAATGCAAATTGTCAGAAGCACTTTTGTAAAAAATGAGGAAAAGATACCAAAGAGGGTACCAAAAAAGATGGATTGCCTCATTTGTTAAGTTGAAAAGTCTCCTCTTATTTGTACTTTTTCCTCTTTATGCCTTTTACCTAACAGTCCAAACATTTCAAAATGTGGCACAATGGGGAAAGAAGCAATTGCTAGGAAACACTGAGATGCGGAAACCTGGTGAGAAACTGAGTAATGGTGGTATCAGGCAGTTTCAGGGAAAATGGTGAAAGAATGCTAGAGGTTGGTCAGAGTCTGTAGTGAGAGGGTGTCTGTAAATCACTGTGTAAACACCCAGGAACTGCTCCCCCAAAGTCAAGAACCAGTCAAGCAGTACCAGCTGTAAAAATGGAAGAGTGCAGGAAGTAGAGGATTCCTCCAACATCTGTTGGGGCCATTAAAAATGAAAAGTAAATCCAAACTGGCAATATAAGAGATTTATTTTTCTACATTAACCCTGACAGCAACTGCCAATTTTTTTTCAATCTTTTGCCACACAAGTACCTTTCAAGGGGCATAAGAATCAGTGCCAACTGCAAAAGCAGCAATAGGTGGAAAAATTGGGATTAAGACAATTTAGTATTGATGGCAAGCATCCAATAAGATGAGAATAAAGAAGGGAATATGAGAAGTCAAAGCTGTCAGGAATGCATCAACTTTTCCCAGGAAAATATAATTATCTGGGGAGAATGCCAAACAATTCTTTGTAGGCAATATCGTATTCTGTGAAATAAAGAATTTGAATGAAGATCTCATAATATTATAAACTAGAATTGGACTTAAGTAAGTGAAAGAATGACCTAAAACAATATGCAAGTACTTTAAAAATATAAGGACCAAGATAACACATCATTCCATGCTCTTAATAGAAAGATATGAAAAGATACTGCTCCCCCTAATTTATGTCAAGGGTCATCTGCCATGCACAATTAGTAAGAGAGGCTAGCTTTTTAATCATTCAGAACTACACTTATATTATGAACCAGGCAATGTGTTAAATCTTCCATTCTCTTTCCCCTTCTTTCCTTCACTGTTTCTCAATTCTGTTTGCTAACCCTGGTGTAAAGTCTGAATCCCAGTATAATGAGCCCACATATTTTGTTTCTTTGTAGTTAGCATTTTAGAGTTTGGCGATGGAAGGAATCCTGGAGATCATTTACTTTAATGGCTTAATTTTATTTACACACAAAGAACGAGTGGAACTATTTAACCAGAGGGAACACAGAGAGTTATGTATATGGGCTTTGGCTATCAACAGCCTTGGATCAAATCTGGCTCCACTACTTGTTCGATTGTGACTATCAAATTTCTCATTACATGGGGGCAATTTAATATATCATCCAAAGAGGGACACTCTTGAAGGGGAAAGGGGGACACTGATGATAAGTATGCTGGGACAGTGGGGATAAAGCAGGGCTATTTCTGACAAACTAGACTCATAGTCACTTGTATTGTGAGAGTGATATAGACATCACAGGGTAGATATGAGGACTGAATGAAACAATGTATGTTAAGCACCCAAGCAATCAAATCAATGGTAAGTATTATTCTTGTTATTAAGTGATTGGCCCATAGTCAGCCCAAATGTTTGCAATAGAGCCAGGAATGGAAAACACAAAGTAACATTCTTTCCACTATACTACATTGTTACTTCAAACAGAGTAGATTAAGTAGGAGACTAATAAGAAGCAGAGTACTAACATATCATTATAATATATTAGTACTCCTTATTAATCTACTTAATCTGTTTTGCCTACGCTCACATGCATATTCAAGTCTCCAATTAGATTAGATCTGCTCAAAGGCTATAACCAGAGGTCTGATGTATTTATCCTCATTCCTTCCTTTACCCTTTTCTTTGCAAAGTGCCTAGTGTAATGTGCATAAAGTAGGTATTTACGAAAATGGGCAATTTTGCTCTTCTTGTTCTATTCCACTACATATTTTGAGAATTGCAAATGAGCATCCAGCTCCTGGCACAATAAGTATCTGTTTAATGGATGTGGAATAAGAACCCTCTTTAAAATCTATCTGTATTGTATCTTCACTTCTTTGAAAAAAAATTAAAAAGGCCATTCTTTTTTCCTACTAAAGCATTTTGAAGTGCATGTATTTATTACAAAGAGGCAAGTCTTGTCATTTAAACTTGATTTTCAATTGAATTTTCATAACAATTTTTGGTTGCTCACCCCTCTCTAAAGTTGACAATATTGTCTTTGCAGAAGACAAAAGCAATGAAGATTCAAACTAGGAAATTCAGATGGGTTTTGAGGAAGCTAAAAAGATAATTTTGTAAACTGCCGCATTGAAACTGCAATGCCTGGAAATGGCTTTTTTAATGGTCAGTGTGGATCATTTCACTATGAATTCAACTGTAGCAATGATCAGCACCAACAGGCAAGCTGTATGCTTGGAGGATAATTTACTTGTGGCGTTGTGCACAGACTGAGTTCTCAACCCTCGCTTCAATTTATCCTTTAGTATGTACCTAGAAGACCTGTATGCATATAACACAATCTTCTTTGCTTTTAATCTACACAAATTTGGAAATTTAAACTTCCGAGACAATTCATTGAAGGTACGCTAACTTGGTAATTTTTGAATCTCCATTTCATTAAAAATAAATAAAGAAATCAACAACTTCATGGTTCCAAGGTTCATTACATGTACCACCAAATAGTGTGCCTATTCTCTTCAATATTTTTAATTCTCCAAATTACAAACAGTTACCCTTTATAGTTTATCTAGTGTACTTCTCCTGTACAGTCAACTTTCAATACTTCCGAGATTGATTATCCAGTCTGTGGATATAATTCAAGTCCTTGACTTTTCCATTTCCCTCAAGCAACCTGTCTCTAAGGGCATTTCTTCCCTCCCTAGAATCTCTGCTAGAGGGTGGCAATGGAAAGTGAAGAAGATAAAACACATCAGTCAATGTCAGAACTGCTAGAGGACGGTGTATAGGAAGATGTTGAAAAAGCTAGCTAAAATGATACTTTTGAGTATCTGAGGTTTTCACTGATTTTGATTATATCCTTTTCTCTAAGGTGCTAAGGGTGACTATGGCTCTTTTAGAAACTATCCCTGTTATCAATGAAGGAGTTCAGAATAGGAAGGATAATGAGTTTGATTCACTGTGTCATGTTGGATAGATAACTGAGAATTGACCTCAATACGCCAAGAGGTAACATGGATAATATTAGCCTTAATACCAGACCAGATTTATAGAAAAAATCTTAATTTCTTAAAATTTTAGAAATACTTTAACATCTGCTTAATAAACTGTTTAGTATCTCCAGGCTCAAGAATGGCTTTGAACTTCCAAACACCCACAAGTTATTTCTAAAAGATCTTAGAAATTGTGCTTTATGATCTCATTTTCACATATGCTAATCATGTTAGTTACTATTATCAGATCACCTGCTTTGCTGAGTTGAAACCCCAAAGCCACACATACAAATCCAAATTTCAGGGTAAACTTCAACACTTTAATAAATCTCAGTAAGCATAATGTTTGTTTGCTTGTTTTCCTTTCTGCATTTCTCTCCAAAGGCTATTTCTAAAGCTACAATTATCTACTTATTAAGTATTATGACATATTAAGTATATTAAATTAATTATTAATGTTTAACTGAAGATAATATTTTGGTATGTTTGTTGTAAAGGGAAAGGTACCAGGGAGAGATTTAGACTATGTATTAAAAAGGCTATTTATGAGCATCATTCAAGGAAGCAGTCTTCAAGAAAATCTTCTCTCAGAAGACTGAAATGTCAGTGTCCTAAAATCATGAATGGAAAAGTTCTAAAGCAAATTCATATGTTCTATAATATATATTTTTTACTACTAACACCTTTCTAATTTATTGCTTTAACCTTAATAGAAAAAATTCCAATTCAAACCTCATTTACATGGCATTAGTAATATTAATTATCATAAAACTATGTAGCCATTAAATTACTTTTCAAAAAATATTTAGTGACTCTAAATTTTTTTTTTTCAGTACGCGGGCCTCTCTCACTGTTGTGGCCTCTCCCGTTGCGGAGCACAGGCTCCGGACGCGCAGGCTCAGCAGCCATGGCTCACGGGCCCAGCTGCTCCGCGGGATGTGGGATCTTCCCGGACCGGGGCACGAACCCGTGTCCCTGCATCGGCAGGCAGACTCTCAACCACTGCACCACCAGGGAAGCCCTCCCACTCTAAATTTAATAAAAGAAAATAAAAGAAAATCAGAAAACAAAATTATCTATAGGATCCCAATTTATAAAATAAAAATATGTACGTAAAGAAAAATAAATGTAGAAAGGAAATACATAACTCTATTTTGTAATATATTTAATAATAAATACTTTGGAAATAGTTATTTGTATTTTTTCTCCAATTTTTCTAAAGTAATCACGTTATGAAATAATATTTTTCTTAATCATGAAAATAAAATTACTGAAAATGTGCTAAAAATCCTTTGTTCCTCAATATTCTAGAAGGAAGTTTTTTAAAAAATATGTTAATTGGAACAAGAAACTAGAATAAATGATCACTGGCGTTTCTTCCTACATTAAAATTCTATTGTACTGTATATAACTTCATTAGGTAAATATTGACTATACATTAAAAAATGTATTTACTCCTTATAGGATTATAATTTTACCCAAATGTTTTGAGACACGGTTTATTAAAATTATTCTGTCTTTGAAAATTTTATTAGATGTTGGGGAAAGCAGTCCATATATGCCTTTTGTAAACAGAATCCAAAGCTTGTACTTCCTCAATAAGGGAGCATAGCTTCATTTTAATTCCAGGCAAATGGATTGATATTCTTCAGTTTATTACTTCCAGAGCAAAATATTTAAAAGAGATTACAAGAAAATATATACCACTACCAACAATATAAAACACAGTATTGGGGGTTGGCAATCTGACCTTTATGCATATATGTGTAATCTAAAAAGCAAAGAAAGAATGCTTTTGAAGAGTGGACAAGTATGTTTTATCAAATTAAATATACAACATTTCAAAATATTCAATTGGCACTTAGATCAGTTTTATCTTTTTTATAAGCTCAAAAAGAAATATAAAGTGAGAAAGTTGTAGCTAGAAGAAAATGGGAAGTTCTAATTTTTATTAAATTAAATTAGAATGTTAAAATATTACAGTATTAGTGATAGATATCCTATGGAATACCCTTTAAAAGCAATCTAGTGAAGATCAGATTTTCTAATGCTTAGTGTCAGCCTCCATGCCACATATTAAGTCCTGAATTTTATTCTATGTTTTCTAAGGCTTACCATATAGACACCTGATGTTAATCAAAATAAATCCCCTTAGCCCATAGCCTAGAAAGCCCTCCTCATGGTCAGGATCATGGTTTTAGTAGTTCTGTTCCCCACACATACCTCACCCCTGCCAGACAGAGTAGGTGTCAATGAGTGAATTCTATCAGTGATGATTGATAGACTTGAACACTTCAGGAAACGTCATCGACAGGCTACAAACAATCCAAGTTAAGTAAAATCAAAATTTACAAATTGATATGGAGTGTTCTGGCAATGAGGAATTTTGGTTAATTGATTTTCCTGATTAGCTCACTGTTAATGAAAAGTTCTCTACTTTCTGTCTTATAATTTAAATTTATCTTTAAAATGTTTTAGTTCCTCTCTCTACTTTTAGCATTCTGAAGGGTTGCACAATGGAATGTATCTGTAATGGTAAGAAACTTACTGTACCCAGTCACGAATCTAAAAATCAGTTCTCATTGTACCGAATGGAAAATGTAGAGGTTGAAGATATTAGAGATGAGAACGAATGCATACGCACTGTAGGCCATAGTAGATATGTTTGTTTGTTTTTCTCTTTGCATAATGCATTTAAAAATGTGAACTTGTTCTGTTGTTATTTGTCAACACATTTTCTTTAGAGCAGGGTTTGCTCTTTGCTAAAGCACTCCTTGCTCCAAGCAACCATCAACAAGAAAAATAAAATCCATTTAATGAATGTTTGGAGAAGTTGGGTTCTTAGTTGGCATTTCACTGTTCTTGGCTTCCAGAATGAACTCTTTAGAGCCCGAGTGTTGATAGAAGTTTTCAGTAGGAACACTTAACCATGGCAGTGTTATCGGTGAGTTTGCTGTCTTTACCTTAAACCTATACAATTTCCATGCTTTGCTAAAAAAACAGCATCTTCAACTTTCACAGAGCAGTCTAGGATTTCATTTCTAAATCACTGGAGCTCCCAGGGAGGTCATGTCTTTATGCGTGTCACCACTGGACACTCTTGCACTGTTGTTCTAACACCCAGTGAGCTGCAGGGTTTCCTCCACAACATTCCACATGTGCAAGAGAGTATATTTTTCTTAGTTCATAAGTGCTTGGCAGAACTCTGATTCCCAGGGTATTTGGGCTATGTTGTTCTGAATTTTCATCACCAATCAGATTACTTACTTTCAGACCACTAAAAGTCACAAAAAAGAATTTGGGAAACTTATACTTAGTAGGGCCCTAGGGAGAAATGGCAGGATGGGAGGTGAAGAGAAGGAGAGAGGCCAATGACATTTCCAAAGACCAGTAGGTAGAGAGTTCTGATTCTAGCATCGTGTTAATAGTACAATTATTAGTAGTAACACACATTTTAGTGTAACCATTCTGAATGTTTGCCTTTAAGCTAAAAAAGCATTTGGTTTTTTAAAAAATATAAATTATGTCATATATCACTACCTGTCTTATCAGAAAATTAACTTAGAATACATTTTAAGGTCCACATCCTAATCAAAACATCTAGCCCAGTTTTCTTTCTGTCCAACCTGTTGTTTGTTCATTGCTTTATTTTACAAATTTAGATCCCTCTAGTGATTCTTTCTTGTAGTGAAGCTGTGATGGCCTTCATCTATTTATTTTTCTCTTCCTTTTATTGATCAGTTGTTTTGGCACACATTATCAACAGTGTTAAATTCTGAGATTATGCAAATGGAAAAAGCATTGTACTTGTCCTAGAGAAGTCATTAGTCTACTTCGGGAAAACAACTCTTTCAATGAGTAGCCATTGTGGCCACAGGGCAGACTCTACAGTTGGGGCATGTGAAAGCTACCATTGCAGCCCGAAGACGGATCAAAGAACGAATCATCACTGTAGAGAGTCAGGCAGGGTGGAGCACAGTGGGGAAGAAGTGGGGTGGGAGGTTGGCAACAGTAGGGATATACTAATGATGGCAAATAGTGACGCTACGTGAAAGAGGCACATTCCAGTAACAACATCCCATAATCCACTTACAATATTTTTATATCCTATTTTTTAAAAGTAAGAAATAAGCAATATGTTCCCTTTTAGGAAATATGTTCTTTCTTACCCACTGGCTTTTATTTCATCCATTATAATGGCTTTCAACAACTTAATTTGCAGGGCCCTTTGCCAATTGTTTGAGAAGTAACAAAATTACAAATCCAGCTAGATGTGATTAACAGGATAATTTTACCTCATAGATATACAACATTTGGGATTTGTTGTTATGCACCTATTTTTAAGAGCTAACCATGATTCTAATAACAGTTTAACCTTAGTAAAATGGATTTGCAGCTTTGCTAGGTCCAAAGAATGTTTCATCTATCTGGGATATCTTGTTCATGAGTAACTCAATTATTATTATGTTTTACTTTTTCATAAGAAAACAAGGAACTTTGTTAATATGAAACTAAGCATGGTGAATCATATTTTTATTTAAGGAGAAACCACCCAAAACTACCTACTATATATCTTCTACTCCTTCAATGCTCAACTCAAATTTGATGTGCTTCTCTGAGACTTTTCCTAGACTGTCAACAAAATTGATTGTTCTTTCATCTTGTCATCCCACGTCGCTCTAATAATTCTGTTATATTTTTATGAGAGATGGCAAATGTAATGGCTAAGAGTATGGATTCTTGAAACACACTACCTGGTTTTGAATCCTGGTTCGCCCTCTCAGTACTTGTGTTATCTTAGGCAAGCTTCATCACCATTGTGTGCCTCAATTTCCTCATCTATAAAGCAGATAAAATAGCAGTACCTAACTAATAAGGTCCTGAGGATGAGATGAGTAAATATATAAAAGGAATAATAAAATTGTCTGGCATACAGCAAATACCGTGTATGTGCTACTTTTATCTATCAGTCCTATCTTATCTATTTAATATAATTGTTCTCTCATGTGTGAATCTTCCTCAATAGCATAGCCTTTATTTAATCCTGAGAACATGTCATTTGTTTTTGTGCATCACACCTTTCAGAGTCTCTCAAAAATTGTTTAGTATGGTAGGAGTTTAATAAATGTTGACTGATATAACACTGGAATCAAAGACTCTAAGGAACCCCATGAATGATCTTCAAAAATTCCATACTTTGAAACTGCACATGTGCAATTTTTTCTGAGGCAAGTATTCCTATCACTCATCAAATTCTTAATAAAATTATGTAACAAAAATAGTAAAGAAAGAACCTTCTAACTTTTACAACAATTAAAAAATTTCCAAGTCCATTTGGAATGTATAACCTGAAGTTTATATAAGAATTTACCCAAAAACCCAAGGTAATGTGGTGTCTTCATTATTTCTTTCTTTCATCTTAATTTATCTACAAATAGTTTTTGAAGTTTGAATTTATACACACATACACATATATGAGTTAGCTAAAAGCTGTGGTGGTATTAGTGAAACAGAATACTTCGTTTTTATTTTTGAGAGACTAATGACATTTTTATGAAAATCAAAGAAATAAAATAAACTGTTTGAGTTAAAGAATAAACTATTAAGTCATTTCTGAACACATTCATAGTAATGGGATACACAAATTGAAAGCTTTCATTGATGTCTTCAGCACTGGTAGCACAGATAAATGATTGCTTAAGAGTGGATCATCAGGATTATAAAATGTTTCCATCAAGGAGAAGTTTCTCAAAACAGTGGTTTCAAGCCCCACCTTTCATAGACATAACAGTCAGGATTCCAAAATTAAGATTGAGACTACACTGATCCTTGTACTGATTTTAAGCTAGCCTTGATAAAACCAAAACCAAAACCAAAACCAAAGAAGAATATAATACTTGGCTCAGTGCCTGAATTGCTACAAACCAAACCAAACCAAACCAAACAGAATCTGTATCTATTCTGAATGTAGCAATTTCTCTTGTATTTGTGTGTGTGTGTGTATGTGTGTGTGTGTGTCTGTGTCTGTGTGTGTGTGTGCGCGAAGAAACAGAGACAGAGAGGGAAAGACAATATGCAAGCTTGGAATCTCACACAGAAACTCTAGAGATCACTGAATAATATGCAGAACTCTGTCTTCACTGTTGGAGAAGAGATCCTCACCAACTGATCCTTACTGTGACACGTCTTTCAGAATCTATCGGATCAATGATATCTGAATTACTTTCTACATTCAAAAGCATTCTTTGTCAAAAACAAACCTAGCACGGGTTTCTATAGTGCCAAACACCACCACCACCTCTACAACCACCAGACAACAAACAAATGAAAACCACTCACCCCACCCCACCCACCAATGACCTGTTCTCCCAAATTAGGTACATTATGCAAATATACTGATAGGCACTTTGGGCCAAGACATTCAAAGGAGGAAAAAAGTAATGATTAAGGAGACAAGCCTTCTTAACTTGCATAATCTTTTGAAACATGAAAAAGCTAAACTTTAAACTTTTCACATGGGTTTACATGATGCCATAGAAGATAAAAGAATAAATGAAAGGAATCACTGGGGAAAGAAACCTGAAGTTACTGTGGGTAACTCTGAAATGTGGACATAACTAGAACAGACTCAAGGCCCAGTTTGCAGATACTTGTCAGAGTTAAGAATTCCAACTATGGTTAAGTAAATATAATCAAATAATCTTAGAAATGACATATAAGATGCTGTCTGCTAATTATGTAATTTCTTCATAAATAACTGTATGCCACACTAAATTTCTTAGGATATTCCATAAGACATCAGAGCTAAATCAAATAATTAAAAAAGCTGCAAGTATTTACAATTAGTCATTATGGCTTTTGATACAACAGGCTTTTTGAAGTGGGCTGAAGAAGTAAAAAAACAAGGTATAAATATTTGAGTCTTAAGTAATTAATTTATAAAATTCTCTTTTTTAAGATTTGATATTAAAGAAAAAACATAGGTTAAACATAACTGGGGGAAATTGATATATTTGCACAAGTCCTATTTGTTGTTCGACACTTGTGTTATTATTTCTTGGGGTTCATATAGTTCATCTTTTTGGTGCATAAAATAATGTAGTTCTTTTGCACCAAATAAGAAATGTTTTGTTTAAGGCCCGCTCCCTAGTTATCTATTACTGCTTCGCAAATGAGAGTGCTAATGTCACATTATGACAGGATAATCCAGGGGAAATAAGCATGGACTTTAGAAAAAGACTGATGTGGACTCCAATCCAGGATTTACATTACAAGCGGATAAATATTGGACAAATTACATAACCTCCCTTACATTCAATTTCTGGAAAATAAAGAAATAAAATGTAACAACAATAGTAAAAATGACAATAATAATAAGTGTGCGTTCTCTGAAAGACTGTTGTATTACATAGAAATATTACATAGTATATCACACATACTTTGTGAAGTGCCTGGTAGAGCACTTTGCTCCTAATATGGTCTCAGTATATCACAATCATCATTTTACTGATAATAAATTAACACAGCATGAAGCAATAGTGGATTATACCTTTGGAACAAATACCTGCCTTACTTACTACAAATTCAACTAGCAATTATATTGGAAATTTTGCAAGTTTGGATGAGAAAGTTGACCAAACTGAAGTCTGTTTAAAATCAATAGGTCTATATTACATGATTACCTTGTCAAAATGATTATTTTTTAACAAATTAAAGGATTTTTAAAATTTATGCTATGTATTGAAAAGATATTAAAATCCACTTTTAAGCTCAAAGGTCTATCTGCTTTTGGTTCTTCTAAGAAAAAGCAGAAAATAAATTTTACATAATTTGCCATTTTAAGGAAATTGGCATAATATTTATGATATTTGCAATCTTACTCTGATGTGGTCTATAGTTCACAGAACCACAATTTAGGAAAAAGAAGAGATAAAATATGATCAGTGAATACTATTTGAAGAGCATAAGTATCACTGAATTAGATTATGGAAATGAACTGAACAATATACTATGAACATAGTTATAAGATGCTTTCTAACATAGTATGTAAATGTGGAAATTGCATTTGATTTAGAACCAAATTCTGCCATTTTTAGAATTTACTAGTATCAGTGTTCATTTTGCATGAATGTATGTGCAATGCTTTTTATTGTTTTTTGGGGGGGTCTCCCTTGCCGAGTGTTAGGAAATCTGGTTGTGTCACCATTTATGCAATAAAGTATTAATCCAATATTTAGCTATTTTTATTTTTCTGGTTGACCATATTTTAATTCAATGAATTGTTAATCGTAATTCATTAACTACTGTCAAGAGGTAGCAGTGAACTAAATAGTCAATGGAAATTGGATAATCTGTCTGGATGAAATTGGACTTAATGGACAGACAGTTCAAAGCTTTATTTTTCTAATTTAAATTAGGTGGATGGTCCTCAATTCTACAGAAAAATGTTGTCTCCCTTACTTTTGCCTGCACCTGTGCACAGGTGTTCCCATGTTCTCTTGACTGAACCCTTTAACTGACTCATATATTTTCTGACTATTCCTTTCAGTTTCTGCTTTACTTTGGGGCCTCATTCTCTTTCATCAATGTTATTATTTTACTATCCAAAGTGGTCTTGGTGCCTCCAAGCCCACAGTTTCTTCATCTGTACTAGAATTTTCACTCTAAAATCAAATCCGATCATGCCTCTTCTCTGCTTAAAATGTCCAATGCCTCCCACTGAACTACAGGAAAATTCCAAAAATTTTTAGTAAACATACACTTAGTTTTCACTTCATTTCCTGCCATTCTTTCTACTGAAGCTCACTTTTCAGTTACAGCGTGGAATATGTTCTCTAAAGACTCCCTTCCCCTCATCTCCAGGTGGAAAGGCATGTGTGATTCTTTGATACTCAGCTGAGACATCATTTACTCCAGGGAGTCTTCTAAGACACTCTTTGTATTGCTTTGCTTCCATCACAGGCCAAGTATAATTCTATTTAATCTTACAATATTTATCACATGGCACTGTAATTTATTTGGTACATTTTTACTTGCCTCATTAGATATTCTGCTTTTCAAGGGTCTTCCTAGAGAAGGTATATCTGGATTTAAATGTTACCGTATTACCTAATTATGTGCATAAAAGCATAGAGAAGTATGAAGATTAATTATATATTATATATATACATATGTAACTTTATCAGTTAAATACCTCAAAAGGTCTAAACGTATCTCTCTTTAAATAAATCATAAGTTTTACATGGTTTTGTTCACCTTTCAATAAACTCCCCTTCTCTGACCTCAGGTCAGTATATATATATATATATATGTATATATATATATATATTCCTTTTAATTTGCAAAATTAGCTTCTAATTATTTATTTAGTTAAACCTTATAATATGGCTGTAAAAAAGGTGGCTGACAAATTGCAGTACAGTGAACCCAAACCTATTTTAAGATGATCCAAATTATTGCTCTTTGTGAAAAACATAGTGTTTTATTTTATAAACCTTCCTAATAATACATGAAGCCATGTATTATGTAGAGATATGAAGGCATGTTAAAAAAGCAACAACAAAAATAATACACCAACACATACAAGAAAAGTAAAGTGAAATGGAGGTTGCAAGAAGAAATATATAAAGAAAAGACATAGGGAGCAAATGGAAAGTCCTGAAAGATAAATTAATATATGCCCAAAGGCAATGAATGCCATTTAGCAATAAATACACTGGAAATAAAAATAGAGTCAATTAGTATGAACAAGAAAATGCAAAAATAATCAGGAATAAAGAAGAGGAATATGCAGGGTAAGTTGCATGAGATTCAAAACATTATGTGGAAGATTATAAAATGAAGTGAAGGGAGTACAACATGATAAGAAAGGAAAGGTGGCAAATAAAAGTAAAATTGTGACGATGATAAAGATAAATACAATGACATTTTTCAACTGTAGGAAGGGCAAGAGGTCAGACCCTGGAAGAGATAGAAGAGATAACTTATTGACAGCAAAGGTAGAGGAGCTGATAAAACAAAATTAATTTTCTTTTCTGCCTCAGTGTCCACGAATAGTGGAGAGCCTAACGTGGCAAACACAGACATACATTTCCCATGAGATAGAAAAGAAATGTTAAAGGAAATTAAGTTTGCTATGGAATGTCTAATCAATTGAAGCGGGTTTCTTTTTGCTTCAATGTTTCATTCTATTTGAAAACAAAAGGTATAACTAAACAATATTAATACAGCATCTTGGTTACAATAAGCATTTTTGGAGTTGATTACAAGTACCATGAACTTGACTATTATGTGAAGAACATAAATAACACTTTAAAAAATATCTTCAAGAGAAATCCAGTAAACACTAGGACTGCAGATAGAGTTAAAAGAAGTTGCTGAAGACAGAGAAATATCTTGGTCATGCTTTATGTATTTTATTTTAATTTTCAGAAAGAATAAATAATTATCTGACAAGAATTTTTCAGTTGGTGTTTTTTAATAAAGATTTAAAATTTGTTTTAAGTTTGAATTTCTATAAGCCTATTTGAAAAATCTTCAAATGATAAACTAAACTATAAAGATTTCACTTTTATAGCATTATTCTAATAAGCATTAATCATATTTGCTAAAGAAAATTCACAAGGAAAAAAACAACGTGATCCTGAAATGTACAATTTTTGATGTTTTATTATCAACACTATAACTTGGACCTTAAGGTAGAGATTATTTTTGTTTTGAAACATTTATTAGATATGAAAATTATTGTTATAATAGATTTGTGATCTTGATTTCTATTATGTGGGTGTAATAGAAACTGAACTGAGATCTAAATTTCATATGTATATGAAATTTCTGAGATCCAATTTTTATATATGTATGAAATTTTTCATGTATATTCTCTAATAGTTATAAAAAGGCAATAGATTTCAGGTAGTTTGAATGATATAAATTTGTTAACTAGAAATTAAGAACATTCATATCTTTTTACTGTACTATCTAGTTGACTTAGCAAAGTATATACTTTATTAGGTAAAGTTCTAGACATAATTGTACAGATTTTCCACAATCTAAATGATTTTTCAGTAGTTTTACATAAGAAAAGAACTATTCAGAAAAACTGATTCAACATGTATATGTACAGGATCTATTGCTTGAAAAATACTGCATTAGATGCTGTGAGGATACACAATAAGAATTGGAACTTAACACAAAATAAGGGCAAAATTTGTGCTGCTGTAATCAAGGTAGAGAGTGAAATCCACCATAAAAGAGGCTCAGATAAAATGCCTAGGGAATTTAAAAGAAAGACAGATTTGTGACAATCAGCCTTTCATTCAATTGGTCATTCAAAAAATATTTCAGAATATTGAAAGATGGGTAAAATAAAAACCCATGGAAATGTGGAATAAGGAATTTTCCAGAAGGAATCAGGAAATCCACACAAGGATGTGGTAAGGGAGCTAACAGCTATTAAGTGCCTAGTGTGTGCCTGATGTTTTACAGATTCTGTCACTGATCCTTAGAACATTTGTCTATTTAAGCCAAAAAATAGTTGTGATTGTGACTCCATGGATAAATTCTTTAAAAGGTGAGCATGATTATTCCCACTTTATATATAAGGCAACTTAGAACTAGAGGTGTTTGCAAAAATCACCCAAGATCCTTGAAGTCTTAAATGAGGAGCCAAGATACATTCTAGGAAAGTTTATCTTCATAATCCAGGCTCTACCAATTTCTTGCTGGTATATACAGAAGGAATAAGAGTGATAGAAGGCCCAAAGAATACCTTCCTATCCTTACTTCCTACTCCCCTCCTTGCCCTGCAGTGCCTCATTGGAATGAAACTACTAATTTAACATACTGCACATACCCCATGATAATCCTTTTTTATACCTTGCTCAAATTGCTCTTTTTTCTCAAAATGCCTTCTCCCTCTATTCCTTCCTTTCTCCTTCTCTTCCCTTCCTTTCTCCCTCTCTTCCTTCCTTACTTTCTTTCCCCCTTTCCCCCCTCTTCCTCCTCCCCCTCCCCCTCCTACTTCTGCTGCTGCTGCTCTATGCGCACGGTAAATTTCTGGGCATACTTCAAATCCCAGCTTTCTTGATATTACAATACATGATACTTACTGATCCATCATTAGGGCATAATTCCTCCCTCTTCCGAAGTTTCTTAGCATTTATTTGGTACTTATAACACCCTCTATACAATTGCTCTGCCCATATGATAAACATTATACTCATGTTTTACATCTTTTATTCAAGTTTCATAAAAAGTTCTTAATAAATATTTCCTGAATAAATAAATGGTGAAATGGCAAGGTTTTGACCTAAACCTCTTCTGTGGGAGAATAAAATAATTTCCAAGTGAAAGTTCAAGGAAGGAAAACATGAAGTTTAAGGTGGATCTGTGTCTAAAATAAACCAAGTAATCCTATCATAGGCTCATGTTCACTAGGAACTGCTCATTAGGATTTCTGAGACTAGAGAGAACATTATTCAGAAGTCCGTTAGTGTATGTAATGGACCGCTGAATTTTTTGTCATTTATGCTATTGTTTCCTCTCTGACTTCTAATTCTCTGGCTTTTTTTCTCTGGAAAAAAGTAGCTGGAACAGAAGATTTGGCTTCGTCAGCACTTCTTAGGAGGACAACAGATACTTTGTAAGGTCCTTAACTATGCTAGCAATCTATTTTTTTAATGCTTGCCCATTGATACCACCAGTCTCTTTAAAATTTGAAACAAAAACATGGTAACTTCTATTCCTCATATATTAGTAGCAACCCTCAAATTCATGATGTTCTAAGTTTCACTCATTCAAACTGGATTTTCTTTGGGATCGCTATTCATTTGTCTAACATGTATCATTAAGTTTCTACTGTTTGATACCCAGTTCTACGTGCTGGAGACACTGCAATGAAGAAGATAGGCAAGTCCTATGCTCTGATGAAGTTAAAATTTTGATGAGTTTAAAGAAGATATACAAAATATTGATTAACAAACAGAAACATACAGTAATGATAGGTGTTTTGCAGAGTGTTAAAATAGTGCAATGTGATAGCAAATGACTAAGTGGCTACTTTTAGAAATGGCAGTTAGAAGAAGCCTTGGCAAGTAGGTGAAATTTGAATGACAGAGAAGAAAACTATATGAAGATAAAGAGCAAGAATCTTCTAGATAGAGGAAACAACAGGGTCATAACCTGTAGGGCAAAACTGAGTTAACATGCCCAAGAAAGTAAAAGAAGAACAGTATGGCTGAAGCAAAAGTAGAAAGAGGGGTATGTGATGAGATAGGACCAGTGCATTTGGAAGGGGTTGAACTGTGCAGGTGCAGTAAGCCAAAATGAGATATCAACATTTTATTCTAAATAGAATGAACATTATTGTAAAGCTTTGAACAGATAAATGGTGTGATTTCATTGACATAATTTCATTGACATGGTTGACATAACCGACTAAAAGATTATTACAGTATTCAGAGAATGATGACGGTGACTTTGACCAGGGTGGTTTAATGGAGATACAAAAAGGCAGATGTATTCAGGTTGCTTTGATATAGGGCCAAGAGGTCATAATGATGATTTCACTGGGTTGGGTTTAAATAGGAAACAAGAATGAATCCTAGATTTTTCCTTGAACAACTAAGTGGTTGGAGTGGTTTGTTTATAATGATGGGACATTCCAAGAGAGAACAGATTTTGATGAAGAAAACAAGTATTCTTGTTTTGTTTGGATGGTTTAGGATACACATTAAACATCCAAATGGAGACATCAAGAAGGCAGCTGGATGTACAAGTCTGGAGAGCTGTGGTCAAGGATAGATGTAGAGATTTGAGTGCATGTGGCATGGAGAGAATAATTTCAAACCATGATCCTGAATAAAACCAACTAGACAATTGCAGATATTAAAGGGATCAAAGACTGCATCCTGAGTAACTGCACAAGTAAGAAATGGTGAGGAGGAGGGCAGAAAACTAAGACAAAAGGTTGTCCCTTGAGAGTATGATGCCAAATAAACTAAGAGAAGATATTTCAAGGGCAGAGAGGTCAACTGTGACAAATACTGCTTTTTGCAACACAATAGCCTAGGCCTTGGAAGTACAAAGAGGAATATAACCTAATTACTGAACTTAATTGGGTAAGCAGGGAAACAAACAGACAACTTCCCTCAGTGTATAATTGTGATAGTTCGGGGTATTATGAGAGCACATAAGAAGGACATGTCCACCAAGATTTTGAGGAGAGCAATTAGGAATGGTCTTTTGGAGGACAGGTCATCTACAGGGAAGGTATGAGTTTGATGGAAGAAAAATTAGGAGATGCGGCTACATATAGAGCATTCCTGGTAAACAGAATAGTTTCTGAAAAGCCAACAAAAGGAGGGAGTGCAGAGTCTGATACCTGTAGGTATGTTTCCAGGATCCACAGAGCTTAGATGCAGCATGAGACCTGAGGCTAACAAGATAAGCAGGGGCCAGATCATGGAGAGCTTTGAAAGTTATAGTAAAGATTTTGAACATTGTTTTTCTAAAGGTTATGGGGAGTCATGGAGGAATTATAAAAAGTGGACAACTAGGAAACCAATTTGAATTTTAGAATGATTTCTCTGGCAGCCAGCCTCAGGAGTATGGCTTAAAGTGAGTAAAGAAGGCTGCTGTGAATATTGTTTAGGGACTTGTGGTAGAAATTCTATCAAGAAAAGATGAATACCTGAACAAAAGAAGAGGAAGTAGAATTTAAAAAACAAATCTTACCTAAGTCCATCAAAGTTCATATATCTTATAATAGATCATAAATAGTAAAGGTGGACACTATTCATAATTAAGATAGAGGGTAAGTTTGAGCCAGTAAATGGAGCCCCTTAATTTGGAATTTGGTCAGCAAGAACTGGTAAATAATTCCAGACAGATGTCAACACAGAATCTTCCATGACCATTAAAATCAAGATGTGTGCTTTATGCTTCATCCAAGAGGTGCAAATTCTTACAACATAGCCATTTCCAATTCTATAATCAGTCATTTTCCATAAGAGTACTAGTCCCTTTTAAGGAAATAAAGAGGTCTCTCATAATAATGTTTGTGATAATGATGATGGATAATATAATAGTTATTTGGAGGCTTTGTATACCACGTAAGAATTGGCACATGCCTCTCTGCAGTTTAATAGGTGACATATCAAAATGCTGAAGATTCAGCTAGAGTTTAGAAGTCACCTCTGGATTTTGATAAATTGGATTTCTAATTCAATCAGCAGTACATTTTTTGCTTGTGTAGTTCACTTTTGATACTCATTTTCTCCTTGGTGTCTATGGATATAGCTCCTCTCTGCAATTCTGGGACCTTAGAGTTCCCAAAAATGTGGGATTCATGCATGGTACATGGCAATGGAATTTCTCGTGGCATTGTCCTGAGACATGGAGCATGTTGCAAAATTCTGCTTGGAGGTCTATATTTGAAACATTGTCTATGGATATAGCTCCTCTCTGCAATTCTGGGACCTTAGAGTTCCCAAAAATGTGGGATTCATGCATGGTACATGGCAATGGAATTTCTTGTGGCATTGTCCTGAGACATGGAGCATGTTGCAAAATTTTGCTTGGAGGTCTATATTTGAAACATTTTCCATTGTTAACATCTCAATTTAATTTGGCCAAAATGTGTTTCAAATTATATATCAAAAATTATACAATGAAAAATTTTAAATATAAAACATTAGGAACCCATATAAATACTTATCCTGTTAACTGGCTTAAAGCATAGCCTGAACCACTTACTTGGTCAGTAATCATGTATTTCCTTCCCAGAGACATCATCTTTACTGTGTTATCACTGGTACTTAACTCTTCCTTATTTACCTCTTCAGTTTGTCTCTCCAGCTTCACACAGTCATAAAATGTTTTGTAGGTTATCAACATGCTAGAAATCATTAGGCAAATGCTATAATTGTATGGATGAGGAAACTGAGATCCAGAAATGTAGGTACTTCTATTTCTGTAGTGCGCAAGTGGCAGAGCTGTAATGCAAACCCAGGTCTCCTGTTTTCAAGTCCAATATCTTTGTTTAAAACTCTTGAAGGGAGAGACTATGTCTGCTACTTCTTTGCATTGTCTTTACCTCTTAGTAAATTATCTTACATCTTTTGTTGTTTTGCTAGTTTTTAAACTGTTATTGTCCACAATGTTCTAGATTAATCTTTGATATTAAAAGAAATGTGATTTTACAGAAAACTTGTATTGTTGAAAGCGAACTTTAATGTTTTGTTTCTTTCTGTTCTTATCTGATAGCAGAAATCACATTAAATCCATCTCTTCAGGCCTGTTTGAAAGTCTATGAAATTATCCCTCCCTCAAAAAAAAAAAAATAGGTGAATGTAAATATCATAAGATATGTCTTCATTTTAGGTTTGAGGGTGAAGTGAACTATTCTATGATGCCATTTTATAGTAAAACTTTTCTATCAAAATCATGAAAAATTTGTTTGTCATAAATATCATTATATTTTGGAATTTAGTTTTCCAATGTAGACTAAGATAAAAGTTAAAAATAACATGCATATTTTTATGGGGATAAAGACTACATATAATATTTATAAAAGTTATTACTATTGAATATTTTTGCTCTTACATCTCCTTTTGTAAATACTGACCTGCACATATTACATATCAAGGCAAATTTCTTAAATTCTAAGGTGAGACAAAGAAAGGTGCTTCTACATTTTTCTTTGTTTACTGTTTTATATCCATTTTTTTGAAGAAAACAGCATTATCAGGAAAGGACATATTGAGGGATGGAGGGCATTTTCAAGAAATGAATTCTGAAGAAGGTTCACAAAGAGAAGAATGTAAGACATTTACTAAGTATACATAAGAATGCTAAACACTTTCCAAAAGAGAGGCAATGAAAAGGGGAGCAAAAGAAATTAATGAAAGGAGTTGATGATGGTCCCAAAGTGGAGAGCTCAAGTTATTCATATATGAGTAAAGTATTTGTAGCATTTTATCAGCTACCAATGGGAAATGTAGGTAATACAATGCACTAATGAAGCTATAAGAAATTTGCTCAAATGAATGAACTTCAATGCAAGTATGCATAAGAATGATTTGCAAGGAGAAGTACTGCCTAAGAGAATGAGAGCCAATGAAAATCCAGTAGAGAAAACTGAGGAATTTTGTTACACCCACTAAGTAGACTACATATGTTAAAAAAAATATTGGTGGTGAGGAAAGAATATACAGTGGAGAAAAGACAGCCTCTTCAATAAGTGGTACTGGGAAAACTGGACAGGTACATGCAAAAGTATGAAATTAGAACACTCCCTAACACCATACACAAAAATAAACTCAAAATGGATTAGAGACCTAAATATAAGGTGAGACACTACCAAACTCTCAGAGAAAAACATAGGCAGAACACTCTATGACATAAATCACAGCAAGATCCTTTTTGACTCACCTCCTAGAGAAATGGAAATAAAAACAAAAATAAACAAATGGGACCTAATGAAACTTCAAAGCTTTTGCACAGCAAAGGAAACCATAAACAAGACCAAAAGACAACTCTCAGAATGGGAGAAAATATTTGCAAATGAAGCAACTGACAAAGGATTAATCTCCAAGATTCACAAGCAGCTCATGCAGCTCAATATTAAAAAAACAACCCAATCCAAAAATGGGCAGAAGACCTAAATAGACATTTCTCCAAAGAAGATATACAGATTGCCAACAAACTCATGAAAGAATGCTCAACATCACTAATCATTAGAGAAATGCAAATCAAAACTACACTGAGGTATCACCTCACACCCATCAGAATGGCCATCATCAGAAAATCTGCAAACAATAAATACTGGAGAGGGTGTGGAGAAAAGGGAACCCTCTTGCACTGCTGGTGGGAATGTAAAGTGATACAGCCACTATGGAGACAGTATGGAGGTTCCTTAAAAAACTAAAAACAGAACTACCAGACGACCCAGCAATCCCACTACTGGGCATATACCCTGAGAAAACCATAATTCAAAAAGAGTCATGTACCAAAATGTTCATTGCAGCTCTATTTACAATAGCCAGGACATGGAAGCAACCTAAGTGTCCATCATTGGATAAATGGATAAAGAATATGGGGCACATATATACAATGGAATATTACTCAGCCATAAAAAGAAATGAAATTGAGATATTTGTAGTGAGGTGGAGGGACCTAGAGTCTGTCATACAGAGTGAAGTAGGTCAGAAAGAGAAAAACAAATACTGCATGCTAACACATATACATGGAATCTAAGAAAAAAAAGGTCATGAAGAACCTAGGGGTAAGAAGGGAATAAAGACACAGACCTACTAGAGAATGGACTTGAGGATTTGGGGAGGGGGAAGGGTAAGCTGGGACAAAGTGAGAGAGTGGCATGGACATATATACACTACCAAATGTAAAATAGATAGCTAGTGGGAAGCAGCCGCATAGCACAGGGAGATCAGCTCGGTGCTTTGTGACCACCTAGAGGGGTGGGATAGGGAGGGTGGGAGGGAGGGAGACGCAAGAGGGAAGAGATATGGGAACATATGTATATGTATAACTGATTCACTTTGTTATAAAGCAGAAACTAACACACCATTGTAAAGCAATTATACTCCAATAAAGATGTTAAAAAAAAATATATATATATAGGTGGTATTACACCAAAAATAATCAGATTTTGCTTATTCTTATATAATTATTATATAAGTAGTACATGTTTAAGTCAATCCCACCCTAATAAAATATGTTGGTATCTTAAAATATGTTGATATCTTATATATATTTTGTTTCATATGAACTATGCTACGGTTTCAATTTACTAGATATGTATGCATTTTATCATTCTTTTTTTACATTTAACAGATGGCACTTACTATCCCTTTTATTATAAATGATTAGAATTTGGCTACCCACTCAATATTTTTATTTTGTCTTTCTAAGTTTTAATGTCTGTGTTGATGATGAACTCCATTCACACATATAAAAACATATATTTACATGAATAAGTATCATTATATATAGAAAAAAATTAACTATAATCATTTAATATTCTGAAAGAATAACTTATAGAGAAGAGCATATGTTAATATAGATATAGATGTTGCATAGCTATGCATTTCCTTATAGAAGGTAAATATTTCATACATGCCGCATATTTATAGGCATGTATGAAATATTTTTCTTCTATAAGGTCCAGGTTTGTAAAGAAAAAAATGCTTTTTCCTATAAAAAAATGCTTCCCTCTTTCCTGTTTTTTTTTTTTTTTTTTACTATGTATATTTCCTCTCAATCTCAAAAATATAATTCATTTTAAATGTATTTTTGCATAATGTCATATTAAATGTGGCTTTTCATTATTGGTTTTGATGATTTTTAAAGATTTTTGTATTTAGATGGCATACACATTTTCAATCATGTCTTAATTACTTTTAAAAATGCTGCACTGGCTTAGGGACAAGACAGATAACTTGTTAAGCATTTGAAATTTCTGAGCTGTTTTCTCAGTTCTGGCAGTCACTACCCAAGTCCAGATTGTAACCTCCTTTCTGCCTCCAAAGCCTGCCTTGGCTCCGTGTCCAGTGAGGGATTATGGATTTAGCAAGGAAGGTAAGTGTGACTACAAGCATTGGCTCACCATCTGCTCCCCAGCAGAGTACGGGCCAACCTGCATCGCCTGCAGCAAGACCAGGGCACTGTTCTCCAGCCAGCCCCTTTCCAACCTGGCTCAAGACACACATCACATTCAGTCAGATGATTAGGTCTAAGTAGTCCATATGTAACAGAATATTTTTCCTAAATACCAAAATGAAAACAAAATGAATGCCATTTTTTCATTCTCCTTACTCAATATATCAAGTTTTACACAAATAAATACTCTCTTAAGGTTTATGCAAATTATAGAAAAATAAAACTATGCATTATTTAGCAGTTCTCCTATTTCAAGATCTAACAGACTTTATTCACAGCATGTTTTTCCCTAGTTTATGCTGGCCTTCTTTTCTGATTCGACTTTTTAATTCATCTTTTTAAATTATTCCTTTTTAAATCATTATCTTATGTGTCTTCATAGATTTTCATGTATTAATCTATTATTAATTTTTACTATACTCAACTTAATCTTAAATTGTTTAAAGCTCTTTTAAGAGTAAACACTTGCTTATGTTTTAAAGATAGCTTATACTTTAACACTTTGCGTATTTGATCCAGTAGCTAATTCAAACTTAACTGTCAAATTATAATTTTATCACGGGCATTTTATGCATAGAATAATCAAGCATTGAACAGGGAAGTTAACCTTTGTGCTCAAGAATCAAGATTATTTTTCAATTCTCAAGAATTAAGAGATTTCTAGCCACCTACATTAACACATTTTATTTCTTTCTTGAGTTTTATCAATAATATGCTATTACACATTTTTGTATTTTGTTTCAGGTCAAGGGTTTTTTTTGTCTTTTTTAAAGATTTTCATAAATAGCAGAAAAAACATGCAATTGAAAGTAGCCTTCTGCTTCCTTTAGCCTTGTTGCTGATTTGAGCACACAGAGTGAACATGAAAATAAGCTGAACAAACATCTCACCCTTTTAACTTAAACTGTTGTCTGCCTGACTGCTGAATGCACACAGAAAACAATCTAAAATTGTATAACCCATAATACAGTATATTAAATTACAACATTGGTCAGTAATGGAAACTTATTCCCAGATATGAATTATTTACAGCCCATTTAAGTAATCCATATTCAGGTGTGGCAATGAAAAAAAGTGCAACATAAATCTTTAATGCTGATCGGTTGAGAGAGCAGAGCTGAGGATTACAGACATTTTAAAGAAAAAAAACTAAACGAATTGATATAGCCTGTTCAGTGGCTTACTGCACCAGCGTGCTAATAAATTGACGGATGGCGTGTCAGGGGTAGGAGTTGAAATCCAAGCATTTCTAACTAAGGCGGGATCTAATATCAGACTACCAAAATAAGGAGTTTCTGAACCTGGTTGTCACAGAAAACAGCCTGTGCCTCTTATTGTATATGCAAGTGTTCAAAATATCATATTTTAACAGGAAAATCCATGAAGGATTTCTTTTTTTAATTAACTCAGTAACTGCATTAGTAATTTCAGTGAGCCACATAGATGGTGTTATAAAACAGAGGGTATATATTAAAGGTAAGCCTTTCTTTTTCTTTTTCACGGAGTTGGGGCCGGTGCCTCATTTTGGGAAATAAACTTATCAAAGAAATCCCTTTAATCCTGTTTTACATTTCCATAGTATATAGAATAGAATTCATCAACAAACTTAAAGGGGGAAAAGAAGCAAACGACTTCTGGAGTGTTTCACACTATTTTTTATACAGATTGTGCAAGTTGTTAGCTACTTCAAACTGAAGTATAAAAGATCATGGGTGGAAGGAGGCTTTCACGTGGCAATTTCTTTTGTTTCCTGGAGCAGTACCTGTATTAATTCATCTTACAAAGATCATTGCTCAAGAACTAAATTTTGCATATATTAGAAAGCAGAATTAGCATTGCACTGTGTACAACATTCCATGCTAACTTCTCTCCAAGCAACCATTAAAGGTCATGTTTTGACGACTGAATGGCATGTCGGCACCTTGGTCCCCTGGAGAGGCATTCCCCAGGTACATGCAAAAGGTTATTAAATTACCTTCCGAGCAACACTATCTCTTTGGATGAAAATAATTACAGGCTTTTAGAGGCATCAGAATGCTTTCTTTCTTTCTTTCTTTCTTTTTTTTTTTTTTAAATAAGATGAAGATGCAGTACCTAATGACCATTTTTGTGTGTGAGTCATATAGCCTGTCAGCAGTGACAGGACAAATGAGCGTAATGGCATAGCTTAAAGGGGAAAGGTTCATTTTAAATAGTGACAAATAATATTTAAATGGCATTGTTGGAGACCCATCATGCTTGTAAAATGTAGTTTGTATCTCTTCTTCATCCTTTAATTTCATCACTGTCAAATGGCATTAGCTGTTAACATGCAACATCAGGTGCAGATATAATTTTTAACTGTTAAATGTGCCCATAACCAAACATAATGTATCTTGATTTTTCCTGGTTGTTTTTTTTTTTGTTTTTGTTTTTTGTTTTTTTCTTTGTAGTATGGGGAACTCATTCCATAATTCAAAAACATTTATCTAAGGGTTTTGATTCTAAAAGATGACTTTACTAGATGGCTAAAATAATAGCTTTAACTTATAATCCCTTTAATGTTACTTCTTGTCAAGATTCAAAAATGGAAGTGACTTTTTAGGCTAAATGTAATTAGCAGATTGGAAGTATCATGGGCAAGATCACTAGATGCAGCAATTTAGCCAAAATAGTCATGGGTAAACCAATATAATGAAATATATATTGTGTATACTTGGAGTAAACTGGTGAGCATAAAACAAAATGGTTCTCTTTTAAAGGAAATATATAACTTCAAAACACATATTAAGGGTGATACACATCATTGCAAAGTGATATTTTTCTATTCTTTGTCTCATTATGCAACTTGAGCAAACTTAACTGAAAGTCAGTTCCATCCTTTAAATTTTCTTGCGATAATACAGTGTCATAATGAAAATACATGAAAATAAGTAACCGCTGAGATATCCCATGCACAGAATTGCAGTTCTAATTTGAAACTTTCAAATAAAGCCTTCTAATTCCTAAATATTTTTACACAGCTTCATCACATTTATTGCTACTTTATTTTCAGATCACTTACGCCAAAACTGGAGACAGTTTAGGTACCTTTGAGTTGTTAAAAGTTATAGCCAATTTTCTGAAAAATTATACCAGCTAAAAACACAACATTAAATATTTACCCTGTTGGATGTTAAAAAACGCTTACAATGAAAAATGTTCACATATTGACTATTCAAAATGGCCTTCACTTTGAAATTGTGAAATGGAAGGGATTGCAGATGTACAAGAATAAATATAAAAACAAATGAGTTGACTTGAAGTGTTGCCGGCTTTCATAAACATGCTACTGCAATAACATGTGACATTAATATTTAATTACAAAAGCACTGCTGCAAAATCTTTGAAATTAATGTTTTGCAAAATTAACATTCAGTGCACAGAAGCAAAGTCGTTCCAGGCGCGACTGTGATTAACAATGCCATTCACTTTACATATTATATTAATATATTATTCAAGCTACGAATTAACACCTCCTAATTTAAATAAGGTGCTACATATCATGATGAGCTAAAATGCTTTTCTTAAAATGGCCCGTCTGATTTTAAGCAATCTGTGTTTATCATTTAATATTTTGTTATTGAATACTGTTCTCTGTAAAACTCCTACTTTAATTTCAAGCCGAAGAGACCTCATTAAACTGGTGCCTTCCGTTTCTAGGATTGTTAAGCCATTTGAACCACATTTTGTTCGCTAGCTAAGCCAGCAGAGCTGAAATACTACTCTGTGTATGAGTGTGTTCTTAGGCAGCCATACTTCTATTTCAAGGTTCTAAAGGATCCTTTCAAGCAACATGCTTCTTTGCTTTCAATGAGATACTTGCTTACACAAATACTGCCACTATCATTGTGTCACAGATTCCTACATTTTCACTCTGAGGTAAGCACAGTTCTTTGGAAGGAGGAGCTGCAGTTTCCAAACTCTGCCTCCTGTACTGAACCTCACAGCTCACCATTTTTTTTTTAAGTAAGTGTGAAGACACTTGGAGATGATAGGAATTTCTTGTTTTAATCTATGAATGTGGGATAATTTTCATTCCCATTAGGAATTCATTCATCAGGAAGTAGTTTATATTTAACAGAAGCCAATGCAAATGGAGGGTTCTTATTTTAAGAAAAATAATAACAAAGCAGATGAAATCACACTGTGAAGAATATCATTTTAGAGCCTTAAATGTTTGCTCCATCATTACGTCTTTGGGGCTCCAGACTTCAATGATGATTTGGTTTATTGACATTCTTGAATTGAGCTCAAAGTTCACATTAACTCCAGGTATTTGAACTTTTGCTATTTGGGCACTTAATATCATTTTAAGTATACTAGGGGGATTAATATTGTTCTAATCTCTATAATACATTTAAGTGACACAGTAGAATGCTCTTCCTTTCCAGATACATTGGTTCTGAAGTGCATTATTCTTTCTGTATGATCGAAATAGCTGCCTGCTGGAAAAGGCGGTTATCAATTTGTTTCCTAAGTCTCTCTGCTTTACTTTCACATGCAACCACAGCCCCAACTTCTAGGAGCCACTAACTAAAACCTTCATCTTTAGGAAAACAAAACAAATTCCTCACTAGTCAATCATAAACAGACTCAATATTTTTCTTTTGATATCTGTCCATTTCCATCATTTACCTTGGGGCCTAAGAATACATGTGTTTCTTCTGCTACAGATTCAAATTTGTGCTCTGTCCAAATTTACCTTGTTTTTTAATTTCCTAATTTAAACAAAACAGGATCTCTAACAATTTTTTAAAGCGCATTTTACAATTAAAAAAAAGAAAAAGAATGACTGACATTCCAAGGAAATATTTATTTAGCAACAAGAATCAATTACTGAGATACTTCAGAATAAGTTCAGTGCTTTTTGAAACAGTTTCTAAGTTTTATTTCCTTAGTTTTGTAATCAATCAACAAATAAAAGGGAATAACGAAATTAGGTTGCACCCATTTTATAACTTTAGATCCTTGGAAATGGAAAGAAGCTTTTGATCATTGGTTTAAATTGAAGACTCATGGGCAGTATTTCTGTATATCTCTCCCATGTCATAGAATTCCTAGTCAGGTTATTCATTTATATAACTGAATGAGTAACCACTCTGAGATTCTCAAAAAATAGAAAGATTTTTATAAATGCAAAACCACCTTTACACCATAAATTTAGCCTAAATCCAGGGTGTGGAGACCAGTAGGATGTTTATCTGATGGTGCACCAATACACTGTTGCACTTTCCAAGTTTGCTGAAAAAGCAGTGAAACTCTCTGGATCTCAACAAGTTTCTCTTAAGGGCCCAACTTCATCTTGGCCTTGCCATTATTAATGTCAATCATTTCTTGTTCATTCACCTTCTAATTTTTTTAAATGCATGAGCACAGCTATTCCTTTTTTAAAAAACAATGCTTCTTTAAATTATTTTATAAAGTTTTGTTCTGATTCAATGCTATGTGTCATTTTAATAGTACGAGAAATCCTAAACTTGAAAATTCATAGTATTTACTAAAGTAAAATTTGAACATAATGGTTTTGATGTTAATATTGAGGTAATGAAACTTTCAGAGATTGTCCACTCCTTAAGAAAGGTTTATAACCAACTGGGTAACATGTTTTAGATATTCAATTAGCAGGTTCAGAGAATGTGGAAAAAATTAGAATTTTCAAGATGATTCAGATTATTTATGAGTAAGTGATCTACCTACCCCTTTCATGAGAAATGATTATTGAAACAATGTTTTTTGAAGGGAATTGGGTTGAACAGCAAGTCTGCAGTATACACAAAGAGAAGGATTCCATAATTATATAAATTTTTTAAATGCTGAGTTAGGCAAATAAATATTTTTATGCAGGACTTCTTATATTCTTTTTTAACGTTAATATGTATTATGATTCTCTATGAGGGTAACAGTGTGCCCAAATTTTCTCAGACTTATTTGGCTATGGATTTTTCTATAGAGTATCGGGAAGACCATGAGCCACATTTTAGAAAACGCTACTCAAAAAAAAATAATGTGGGCTTCCCTGGTGGCGCAGTGGCTGACAGTCTGCCTGCCGATGCAGGGGACACAGGTTCGTGCCCCGGTCCAGGAAGATCCCACATGCCGCAGAGTGGCTGGGCCTGTAAGCCATGGCTGCTGAGCCTGCGTGTCCGGAGCCTGTGCTCCGCAACGGGA
>NW_006795112.1:991789-1008629 GCF_000442215.2 Lipotes vexillifer | reverse complement strand
AAAAAAAAAAAAAAAAAAAAGCTAATCATAGATGATTGAAATTAACCCCAAATACTTAAGTACTTTGAAGATAACCACATTTTAAAAATCATTATTTTATTTCAATGACTCTAGAAGGTAAGAAAAGGCAAGTCTATTAAAGGTATATTAAATGAATCCTAAAAATGTAATTTTCTAGCAGTAACTTCTTGAGAAGTTGGTGGTAGTTCATAAAGAAAGCTTTCTGTATAAATGTTTCCTAAACTATAAATTTCTTTGGAAAATATATCAAAAGAACCTTAAAATCACTAAATATGTTAGGATATTCTATGCCAAACGCAATGGAGAAAAAAAATTTGAAATTCTACAACACAACATGAATCAAAAACACAAAGAATTGTTGTAATGATGGTTGGAAGGTGGGGACGAACAGGGTTATTTAGGGTGAAGCTTTGTCTTAATTCTTGATGAGTGATGTCAGGACCTAACAGTTCTGTTTAAGGTAATGAATTCTAGGAAACCCACATCTTTTGAATATATGTATGCTATAAATAATGAACTTCTGATTGTCCATATATTTGGCCATATTATAGATAAAAAAATTATAATGAGACTCTATGTTACTTCTAGGAATAAATACCATTCTCTGTTATCTAAGATAAAAATATCATAGTCCTAATTCCATGCCATATTACAGCGAAGCTCCGAGGTACCAAAGTAGTTCATTTTCTAAACGCCAATTAGCAATTAGTTCAATCTTACTGATTCAGACACAAGACTGAAAAATGGGGAATCTTCTGATATTAACCTTCCCACCACAAGTCTGTTACTTAATCAAAAGTAAGGACAAGTGCTCAAATCTCGGCCACCATCACAGTCATCACATCATGTATCTTCCCAGGTTATAAAACCTTTTCTTGAAGAAGAAATGGACCCAAGTAACTGTTTATCCTGACCACCTGAAGCAAGTTCTGTTCATCATGGCAAACATATTTTGTCAATTTAAGCATTTTGCTTAATGAAGGAAGAATTTGGTTAAATACTGTTATATCCAGAAATTCAGTAGTCTTGCTTTCTCCTTCTACCTTTTCCCTCCTCTCTTCTTTCCCCTCCTTTCAAGGTGAAAATCAGCTCTGAGGTACCAGTTATTTGTTGGACAATTCCCTGATGATATTAAAGCACCCAGTGGAAGGATATGTCTTATCAGAAACTTGTATCATAACGATCCTTTAAAATATTTTTCTTATTAATTGATTGCTTATGGCCACTGTATACTGAGGCACCAACACCAAACTGTAGGAATAGACCAATAGTTTTTATAAATGCTAAGTAACAAGTAAGAATTCACATCAACACACACACTTCTTACCTTTTACTAGCAAAAGCAGTCTCTGCATACTTAATCTATTCTTAAACTGTTAACTTTAATAACTAAGGCATGAGTAACCTGATGTCTCCAAATTTCCTCTCACAGAGACCCTGATGACCTTCTGGGCACAATATAAGCCACATACTTTCAAATAGGCTCTACGCACATACTATCACATAATGAATATTTTAAGAAAGCCCAGTAAGATACATAAAAAGAGCAGGGACAAGTAACTAAATGTTTTATATTTCCTATTTGCTCCTTGAGGTCCATCGAATAACAAAAAATATAATTCCATAAATTAAAAAAAGAAATGATAAAATAAAATATTGATTACTATCTCCTAAGTGATTCTAACTTGTCTTTGATATAAAACCAGTTATGACCCATCTTTGAAGATATAGCTTTACTTTTAAAAGGCAAACTTTTTTTTTTATATTCATTAAAGAAATTCTACATGAGATGTCCTAAATATTATAGATGCTGAAACTCAGGCAACTGATAAAAGTCCCTAGTTGTTCCAGTGAGAACACACACAGGAGACATAAAATGCCATATCAGTGAATCAGGATATGTTTTATAAAAATATGTTGAAAATTAAGCTAATTATAAATATGAACAGATTCATTTTAAGTGGGGTTCACTAAAGGGGGAATATTCTGACAATAAATAAATATGTATTATTCATGTCAGTAAAAAATAGTTTTGCATATCTCCTCTCCATTTTGGGGATCTAAAGAAAAATTTACAAAAATCATAACAAAAAACTAACAAAACTAATGGCAAGATTATTATTGCTGTCATCACAAGGAGATTTTCTCTAATAAGTATTTATTTTAATGTATTTCCTCAAAAGGCCATATTTTGGCCATATTTTAATAAAACAATACTGCCACTAGGTTTTTTAAGTTTCAGTTAAAATTGGACTCATACATTACAGTTCTACAAATCTTAATATTTTATCATGTATACAGATATCTTTCCAAGAAGCAGAAGAATAAGAAGGCATAAATATATTACAGCAGATAAATAGAGGCCTAGAAAGGTAATGCATTTGCTAAACATTTGTATGCAATCATACACTTGCTATGCATTTGTTAAGCCAACACTAGAATACACATTGCTTGATTCCTGATGTACTCATTGCCTTACTCTTGAACTCTGGAGTTCTTTTATAAGACACAGGACATAGAAAGAAAGACATAGAAAAGCAACGATCTTTGCACATTAGGATAATTATGTCATCAGACCAATAAAATAATATTTATTATTCATCAAGAGATTTGTATAAAAATCTAGTTCTTTAGGTAAGCAGAAATGTTTTAAAAAGTAGAATGCACCAATTGGCCTCAGCAGAGATATTTTCATCTTCAAAGTGACTATCACCTCATTTCAACCTAACAAACTAAAACATTTTGGAAAATTACAAGATAGATGATTGCATCATTTCCATCTTTAAGAATGAAGAGAAATTAATATATGCCACACACATGCATTCATCCTAAGGAACTGGTCAGAATTACTGCTACTGAAGAGAAGACAGGAAATGAAGACTTCTTGGAGAGGGTGGTGGACTTCCATACCTCTTAAATAGACTTTGATGAATTGATCTTGTTTCGACAATAGTTGATGCTTTCAGCAGTTCCTTTATCCTCTCACTCAAATCGATCTAAATTTCTGAGGAGTTCAGAATGAATATTTTCATGGGTTAGCTTTCCAAAGTGTTGACTGGATGAGCAAATACAAAGGCAATCCTCAAGTTTCTTCTGAACAACTTCAGGCAGTATCAAGTAAATCAAAGGACAAAGCCATGGTAGTTGAAGCTCCCCACTCCCTTCTTTCGATTTCCCCTTATAAAAGGCATACTGGACATGCTGAAAAGTCTCAATAACTCAACAGGTCCTCAGAGTCCTCTGACATTTTATATTTGCATGTGTTGTTCAGAATATGTTGAGAGTTAGTTCATTCCTTCCAGTACCCAAATTTCTCTTACAAGCAAAGTTTTGATAGTTTTACTACCTGAAGCTACATTTTAAGAAATGATGTTTTAAGTGTTCCTTAGGAGAAGTTACAATTAAAAACACTATCCATGTAAACATCATAGTCAGGAAGCAATCTGTATGGAACAGTATATCCTCTGATTTGATTTACTTTTTCCTATTTCCTTATTTGGAAGATGTTAGTAAATCTCCATATCAAAAAAATCTGGAGTTTCTTGCATTTCCCAGAAGATCAGAATTGAAATGACAGGTAGTAGAAGCATAGAAAAAAATGTCATCCTTGAGATTCCATTACGATTACTTAAAATCACAGATAATTCAGATTATCCTTAGAAATAAGATGAAATGAAAGAAGTTACATATGTAAACACATATCTCTAGTACATTGTTCACACCTATAGTCTGAAACAAACATACAAGGACAACTTTATCAGTTTTAGTAATATGAATGATTTCATAATTGAGATGAGAATGACATGTCAAAAATCAGTCTAACCTCTAATTATGGTTATATGTTAAACCTGTTTAACATTGTTTGTTCTTTTCTTCATTAAACATTCCAAATAACAGTTTTTCTGATCTTAAAAATAGATGAGTGCAATTTTTCAGTATTGAAAACTCCTGGAAGAGTTAAAATGTCATAAAAAATGACAAAGGCACTTTCAAAAAATAATGTGGCTATCACAGTAGAATAGTATTTCAGAAAAATATTGCACATTTGATGACTGTCAGAATTTACATAACTTACTCTGCATGAATTAACTATGAGGTATAAAATTCAATTTTGGCTTAAATACACACAGAGACAGTAATTGTCATGTGACATTTTTAGGCACTGCAACTATGACATCGAGGTAAAGCCTAAATCACTAACACAAATGTGAAAAAAATGATTATGACACATGACTTTAGTGTCCCAATGTGTTGCATGGAATGTGGTAGTGTCAGAAAAAGAGCTGGAACAAAATGGGTCCATATCCAACAGTTTGGGACTTTCCAGTTGAAATGGATACTTGTCAACTTGGTGTCCATGATGACCACTCTAAGTATATTAAGGTCATGGATTGGGCTCACGAAAGAACACCCATAGATATCGGAATCTCCTGAAATTATTAACTGTTAGGAAAATCAAATCCTAATATTTAACATCTGTCCTACGAATTCTTACCATTTATCTTTTGATCAAAATTTCGAATGGTGCCCCCCCAAAAAGAAGTCAAAAGGACTTGGTGGGGGTATCTTTGTTTCTCTCCCAAAGCCTAAAAGTTATACTCAACTGCAGCACAAAGAGTAAAGAGGTTGTTATTCATATTAACTACATTTACATTCCTAACGTAACATCCAGAGAGCTAATAGTGGGGTTATTAACATAACAAACGTAAATGTTCTATATAAATAATACTGTTTCAGGCCAGCAACCGCTCATCTGACAGCATTTAGGCACAGGCTCAACATCTGTTTATGAACACTTTGCCTAATGATATCATCAGATATCATTAAGTGCGGCAGAATACAGCATAGAGGCAGGTGCAGCTGCCTTCACAACCCATCACAGAGAAAGAAAAGAGCTGCATTCCCCATCCGAAAACCCATCATTAGGACAATTTTCTTCGACAAACCAGCCCTGTGATTTCAATCTGTATATCACCTGTAATTGTAGTTTTTAGCAAGAAGCTGATTCTATACATTTAGCGACGAATCACGTTGATGGCCTGAATACTGGAAACACATTTGTGGTACCAGCTGCGGCAGCTTTTTTTAGAGCCTGTGTTAACAAAATACTGCTAACAAGGCAATGCTTGGAGTGCAGCTTTGTTTCTCTTTCTTGTTCATAGTGTTTAGATGTGCATAATTATGGAAATTAGCAATTGATTGCTTCTCAATAATAATTGATTACTGGTCACTGAACTCTTCTGTAGCACTTTACCGAAGGTGAGGACATGAGATAAGTGAATTCTTACCAGTTCCAACCATATACAAAGAAAGAGACCAAAAAGAACTCTCAATTTGTACATCAGTTTCCATGATAAACAGACCAAAGGGATAATAGAATATCCCAGAATCTAGTTTGCCCTGAAGCAAATTGTAGAGATCATAGCAAGCCTACAGAATTCTCCCTGTGGACCATGTAGGAAACATACATCATTTTTATATATGTCAGTTGGTCTTTGATTTGAAAATATTTCTACCCATTTAATTTATCTCTTTCAGTCAGTTTTCGTAAATTGTACAATTTAAGGGTTATATCAAAAAATGAATACCAATTTCAACACCTCTCAAATTGAAACAAACTGACAAAATAATGTGGTCTCTTTTGCAAAGAGGTACAAATGCAGAAGCCTATCATCTCAGACAGCGAGCACTTCAAAACGACTCTCCTCTTTTTGATCTGCTGTATATCCATCAACATGTTGGTCTGTGCAGACTGACTTGTTTGAGTATAGCATAATGTAGAGGATGTTACTTGATGATGCAGCTAACATTTAAAGGAGAATGCACTTATTTTGGCTTAATCACTACTGTCAATTGGGACATAACATATCCAATTCAAATTTACTGCAGTACATGGAAGCCTCACAGACAATAAAGAATCTGTGGTGTTTGTTAAATGGGAAACACCGTGACTCATGGTGTTTCAAAGATGGGAAGAGCAGTAGGGGAAAAAAGATTAACTCTTTATTTTAGAAGAGTAATGAGCTTCCAAGTGTTAAATTATGTCCTCCCTGGTGTGTTTGTGAGAGAGTATGTGTGTGCGTCAATGTGTGTGTGTGTGTGGGGGGGGCTTGGTGAGTGTGTGTATGTAGGCTAATTTTTACAGGACATGGCTGTATTGTGGCAATCAACTTTACAACCCGATTCACAAAAAATGCAGCTTGGTTAAAGTTAGTATGCTCAATTTCAATAATGTTTTTATCCCAAAATGTGTAGCAGATTGTACAATCACCACTCAAAAAATATGCACAAGCTATAAGAATTAGGCAACAGTCTGAGAATAAAACTGAATTCCTCCTCTCTGCCCACAGAAGGCTTTCTCACATAATAATGAACAGGTGCAATTTCCAGAGATCTCTGTTCACCGAGATGGCAGAAGCCACTGTTTGTTGCTTTCCCCAGCAGCAACACAGGATAATATGATTATAAAACTGCGATCAGAAACTAAAAAGCCACATCCCATACACATACAGTTCTACTTTCTTAGTACATCCCTCAAATTTGTATTCCTACCCTCCTAGCTTTCTTAAATTGACATTTATGCACTGAATAACATCACTATAAATTTTTGCACTACTTTTGTACCCAAAACCTGCAAAAAAAAAAAAAGAAAGAAAAGACATTAGGCAATGTGTGTGAGTCCATGTGCTTACGCCATTATGTTAGTGCCAAAAGGCGTTAAAAAAAATGCAGACAGATTCCCTGTCATATATCTCTGGGTTTATTATCAGCATGACATTTTAATGTGTGTTATTAAAATTATATTTTAGGGGTGGGGTGGGGTTCAGGTGGAAGAGTGCTTTAGAATATTATAAAAAGTTGCACATAAAAGAATGTTTTTGGTAACCTAGCACTGTCCTTGACACACTTTGGCACCACAGAGTGCATCTGCTTGAAGAGACATATGGCTGGAATGGTAGAAGTCAGAATTTGAAGGGTATTAGTATAATCATGTGGGGGAAGCTTGAACTGATACTGGCTTAGGCTAATTGTAGCTCTTCTCTCGGATTTTATATGCTCCAAGCCCATAAGATAATTTTAACTATTGAAAGCATAATTTGCATTTTTTGAGGTAGTTTTAAATCCATTAATAGAAAATCAGATTGAAAATAAATGTATTTGCTAATAAAGCCAGGTAACTTTCAAATGTCATCATGGTAGGGTAAAAAGTTTGGTAAATGATTAACCCAAAGCACTGAGCTGCTGGGGTGATTCATGGCTGTTGTCGAATTACACATGGCTGAAGTAAGACAGGCTTTCTGAGAAAATCAGGGATCTACTTAAAGACAAGACTTTTCTGATCACTTAATAGCCCTGCATGGCAGAGTAGCCTTGCAGCCTTCTTAGTTTTATTTTCATCAAAGCCTTACAACTACTTGATATTTCTTATCATTTACTTCTTTATTTGTTCATTATCTTTCTCCCCCCTTTTTACTGAAGTGTGAGCTCCTTCATAGAAGGGGTCTTATGGATCTTCATTCCTATCTGCCTGACACCTATGAGACACTCAGTAACACATGTGTAAGATGAATGGATAAATGTGACCCACTCAATGTCCTTCACGAGCCATGGTCTGCATGATATTCTCAACTTTTCCTTAGGACAGTCAGAACTTACTGGCCTGGTATAAATTTGTAATCACTTTATGTCAAGTTTTAGACAAAGTACCATTTCATTAATGACAAGTGAATACTTTCATATGGTGTTAATTCTGTTTTATACAGTCCAGACAGAGAGATTTTATTTAAGAAAAATTAGCTTAGCACTTCCTTAATATTAACTATACCTAAACTTTTCAAATAATTTCAGAATTGAAAGCTTAGCTAAAAAGACTTCTTTAATTAAGCCAATATATACAACCTAAAAAACTTGTTGACATTTAGATACAAATAGCAATTGTGAGACTACCTGTAATTTCTGTTTTTGATAAAGATATCAACCATATTAGCCTTTGAAAGAAGGAATACCAAATTACCTATATTACTTTTCTAGGTATCTACTTTGGTATCTACTTTTCTAGGCAAGGTTAAAGATGCTAACTACTTTCAAACAACCATCTGAAAAAAAATGATTTTTCATTTAAGATCCAATTCCAACAGTACTGGGGTAGGTGAGAGAGTGAGAGGTATGTTATTGAAAGGAATTCGGAATGAGTAATCGTTCTGAATGTGTGTACATCAGAGACTTCTCAAAGCCTGCCTGGCAATCTGTTTTTTTACGTAAGTTTGTTTTTATCTGTGGTAGGGAGCGTTGATTTTTAAATTTGCATTAACTACTTTCCATAATGAATAAGAAGTACATAACTAAACTTGATTTGTAGCAAATCAATTTTGGCAGACAGGAAAAAGTCAAAAAGTTGATTTTGTCTCTAAAGTAGAAAGCTTCTGTTTAAGACAGTTGAAGATTTTCAGAGAAAAGAGATCATTAATAGGAGTAACCAAGATTAGTGTAATGACAGGATTAGTTATGAAACTGGTGAGAGGCTTAGGGAAAGTTCTCCATTTTTAACATTCTGAAAAATTGGGTGCAATCTTGTCTTCCTCAATAGAACTGCTCCATCATTCCAAGATATTTATCCTCTCAATCTGTCAATATATATAGTGAAGTTTGAAGAATTACCAAATTGTAAGGTATATAGTAATGTTGAGAAATCCTTCATTAACTCAACAAATATTGAGTACCTATCCATTCACCACACTGCCACCAGAATGGTCTTTCAAGGACAAATCTGATCGATCTCTGCAGAAAATCCTTCAAAGATTACTCATGGCCTTAAGAATGAAATTCAAACTTCTGACCCTGGTATGTAAGATTCTTAATTGTCCAATCTCTGTTTTCTGATCCTCTTTCACCAACCTTCTTCTCTGACCTTTCCTGATTATGCTAGTTCCTGCTAAATTCCCCTCAACACTTGTTGACTTTATACTCTATCCCAGAATTGACAGCTCTTTGTCAACACACATCTCCATGCTTCATAGGTACTGTTCAATCTTCCTGAATTAGCCTCTCTGCACAGTTCCTTGCCTGCAACATGAACTCCTTCTTATCCATCAAAATCCAGATGAAATATCATTCGTCCCTATATAACATTTTTTCTCTGTATGCAGGCTTCCCATTTGTGCTTCCATATCACTGTAGAAAGAAGTATGCTATGCTACCAATCATACTACCATCTTCATTCACTCAGCAGCAACTTATCAAGCTTCCATTATGTACTAGGTACTGAGGACATATCACTGAACAAAACAGATAAAATTTCTAATCTCACAGAATTTACTTTCAAGTCAATCACAGAAAAAATGTGACAATTTTTATATCATGTATTATATAATATTATATTACATACTTTTTTGGTTAGATAGTGTTGAGTTCTAAGATTAAAGGAAAGAAGATGTGTGGTATTAGAGGGGGTGATTAATGTTGATAGTTGTGGCCAGGGAAGGACTCACCATCAAGAGATTTTGCGTAAAGATACTTAGCAATCATTTATTTACAATGCATCTTACCCAGTAGTTTTCAAACTTATTCTTCTGAGGTTTTTTCACCTTTTTGCCTCATCTAGAACTCAACATAGTTTTTGGCACACAGGAGTAAATGAATACATGGAGTCTGGGACTTAGGAAGAAATAATTTGATGTAAACTTAAAGGTTGTCAGAGTGATGGGTGGAATGCTATGATTTATTTCTGCCTCTTGGAACTTTAGTGCGAGACATAGACCCTGTGAGGCTTATAGCCTTTAAAATGCAATTACTTACACAATAACACTGAAGAATCATCATGTGTCTGGAAAAATACCCTCTAAGTAGGCATATTACTCTATTGCCATACAGGAGAGAATGATCATGGCATATTCACATTAAAAATCCCTTTATTAAGCCTTTATTAATAGCATGAAAAATAAATCATCTTTCCAGTTCCAGGCACTTCTTTTCCTTATGAAATATTATACTGCTAACTGAGTATTATTTCCTTCTGAAGTCTGTCCTGTCCTGCATTTCTTGGACATACAAACTTGCCATATGTGAGCACATTTTTTCCCACAAAACACTAGCAATACCCATGATTTCGATGAAAAGCCCAGAAAGCATCTATTGATATGTGGGATATAGCTTGCAATTTTCACAAATATCCAAATCATCACAATCGTCTATGATGTCGTTATGTATAATGGCTAAAATTCTGCTCTTAAATGAATATATAGCTCACAGTAAGTCCTGTGGCATTTGGAAACATAAATTCAGAGTTGTCTCCAATTATGCCATAATACATGCGCAGTGTGAAAGTTTTTGGATAGGTCAAATATAAAATAGGATTTGTATTTATTTTAATGATTAAAACTATTTCCTAAAGTTCAAAACAATGTAATTTTTCATGTCACCAAACTGGAAGCAACTTACATTTTAAGACACTTAAGAAGTAGGATGGTCAAGAATTAAGAATAACCATGATTTTGTTAAATTCTAAATTTTGTGTAAATTTAATACTGCTTCTTGTTACACTAGTCAGGGCAATTTGTATACACTGAATTTATTAAATAAGCGGAAGGGAGAAACAATAATTATTATCCTTTTGGTTGGAAATCAGGGAGAGACATTCTATACGTCATTATTTAGCATTAACACAGAGTATACGCAGAGTGAGAAATTTCAGAAGCTTACATTCAAGGGAAAATAGAATGACTCCGGTGAGACAGAATCTGATGTAGAGGGATTTTATGCTCCATTCCTTGTGTTCCAACAAGGGCAACACATGCACTTGTTGCTTCAGACCATGCATGGCCACAACCAGGAAGGAAAACAGGAGAACATGAGGGATCTGAGGGTGGAACTAAACAAACTGATTATATATTATTTCAAAATAATATCCCAAAATGTATTAGTCAGCGTGTTTATGAGAGTTATTTATACTAGAGTCTCATGTATTGGCTGCCTTTGCCAGAGACTTCTGAAGAGTCTGTTAGTTTTATCTGTAAAATTGTCATGTAGATGAAATATTTCCTTATATTTTTGTAACAGTAGAGAATAATGTAAAGTTCTCAATTCAAATGTAATAGTGTCTTCAAAAATTATTCTTCAGGCATTTAATAAGTAGCTACTATACAGGGGTTTTTCTAAGATAATGAAGATGAAAGAAAAATATGACTTAGTTCCTCCTCTAATGAATTCCCCAGATAAAGGGAAGCCAGAGAGGTAAATTAATACAATAAAGGACAAAAATGACAGAACTGGTATTCCCTACATATTATGGAAAACAAATTGTCAATGGACATAATTAAGTCCAATGAAAGAATAGATGTCCCTCAAAGTGTGAAAACATAAAGCTGTCTTACATTAGTTAATTCACATTGTTTGAAAATTTCAGTATTTCTTATTGGATCGGTTTCTATGCTTTTTATATTTGTAGTTTTTCTTTTACCATTTTTTTTTATCACTGTCAAGTCAAATGTCAAGAAAACAGGAAAATGAAAATTTTTTTCAATAATTCTCTTCTTCATTATGCTTCCCACTCTCAACTCTGGCCACTTGAACTAGACTTTTATGGTCTGAGTAGCAAATCATTCCCACCAGCGTGGACTTTCATCAGAAAAATGAGAGTAAACATCCTGGGAACCTCTGCTACCATGAGTTCTCCACCTTAGAGGTTACCAGATACGTGGTTTATAATCAATGTGAGCAATGCTGCTGCATACTGCTCCATCCCACTTTGCTCCTTTCCCCATAAAAATATTGATTTCTTTTAAACTTATAAAAAGAGAAACATGTCCACTAGTAAAAATTTTGGGGAAAACATTTTAATTCTCAGTAGACAACAAATAGAATATACATTAGGAAGACACAAAAATCTTAAAAATCTTTTCCCAGTTCTAGTCCAATATCTCACACAGTGGAGTATACCTCAAAATCAACCAACTCGGGCCTCCCTGGTGGCGCAGTGGTTGAGAGTCCGCCTGCCGATGCAGGGGATGCGGGTTCGTGCCCCGGTCCGGGAGGATCCCACGTGCCGCGGAGCGGCTGGGCCCGTGAGCCGTGGGCGCTGAGCTTGCGCATCCGGCAACGGGAGGGGCCACGACAGTGAGAGGCCCACATATCGCAAAAAAAAAAAAAAATCAACCCACTCTCTCTAACAAAACTTCTCAAAACTCTCACTTAAAACTCAGCATTTGCCCACCCTCCTTTTTTTTAAGTCTCTCTCCTCTTCCTTCGCCTGGTTTATCCTTGGTCACTTTCACCCTGAATGGTTTCCAATCTGTCTTCGTTCTCTTTCGTTCTGCAGCTTCACCCTCATTCCAATCAGCAAATTACAAGTGTAGAAAGCCCAACCTGGTAGGTTTCTGCCCCAATAAAAAAATGCTCTTCTTTTTTGGATGCAAGGTATTGAATGCTCATACTTTTTTGTCTCTGCTACATGTGTATTGTTTCTGTATTTGAGAGCCGTGTGTTTTAAACATACTGATTGTAGTTTTCAAAGAGAAGGAAAGAACTAACTTTGGGTTATGTGACTCTGAGGCATTTAGAACTCAGAAAGGAAAAATGATTCAACTGAAAGAAGATCCCTGTTGATTTATGGACCCTATGAAAGTGGCATGTGAGAAAACCAAAATACTCTCTACATAGAGAGTTTCATACAGTGAGACACAAGGTAGCTAAAACGATCCAAATTCAAATTACAATGATGCTGCTGAATACTACTGCCGGTTATGTTTTAAAGTATATTATGGTATTTTATGTGATCATACGTAAAAGTATAACTTGAGAATTTTAGCAAAAGAGCCTTAGTAGATAGACTAGAGATACCAAAGAAAAGCAAGAAGGAATCTAAGATAATTTAAATAGAAAGCTTCCAGATCTGAGTTTCCGGTTTGATGACATGACTGATATACTCCGGAACTGCCTTTCTTTCGTGGCCCTGTTGCCTAATGGAATAATTCGAGGTTTCTTTCTGGGAATTCACGATTCTCAGGAACATAATCCACTCTGTCTTCCCAGCCACAGCCCTCTGACACCTGGTAGGTTTGCTTGATGTCACCAATAAGCAGTATCACCTACTCTTTATGTAATTCATCTTTGCTATCCCATTACATCTCTTTGCTTAACTCCTGTATCTGACTATGAAAAATTTTGTGAATCCAACCATAAATTTGCGAGCAATATCTGGTCCGATATTTCACCCAGTTCTTTCCTTTAGAGATGAAGGGCCCACGAGTAAAGAGACTTGATCAAGGGCACCCACCTGGGAAGGCTGGGCCTGCACCTGAGGTCACTAGCCCTAGTTCAGTCAACTCTTTACTTCACACTACACTCCTACTCAGCAACAACAGTGACAACAGCAACAGCCCTCTCCTACTCTTCATTTAGGAATTAGAAGTCTACATGACACTGGTGCATATCCAATAGAAGCTAGTCGGGCATATAATGTCCATTCAATCAGTCAATATTTATGAAAAAATGGATAGCTCACCCCAACCCAGAGCACACACCTCATATTCATTCCCTGTTATGATCTGTCTTGTTTTCTATCATCTAGCATGACACAGGGAAAGGAACACAGACTTTGAAGATCTGTAAATCTAGGGTTTTCATCACCAGTGCAGTGAGGGAAGTACTACTATTCTAATTTTATAGATGAACCAACTGAGATTTAGAAAGGTTGAACAGGTTCTAAAGGGTCACTCAGCAAGTGAGTCCTGAAACAGAATTTGAACCCGGCAGCCTGACTTTGTGATGTTCCTGCACAGCTTTGTGTACTTTCTTTTCCTTGATGGAAACCTGAGTCAAAGTCACGCCCTAAAGTGAGGTTTTCATTTGGTTTATTTGCCTCAAAGGAGTCAAGTAGGTTAGCAAGAAGCCACTGAAATGGAATATAAAAAGTTGTTACTCCGAAGCTCTCTCTACTCCCATTACTTACCAGTCTGTCACTAGATAATTCTACAGTCTTCTTTTCACCTCCTACTTCCTGTCAAGTAACCAAATACAGGTCCCGATTCTGCTGGTTGGAGAGATTGTGGATGCCTTTTGTTGACAGTATTTCAATGTCAGAATCTTGCATTAATAAATTCTAATCGCTGATTTATGTTGTTTTTCTCCTTGTCAATTATCTTCCTTAAAATACAAAGGGCCACTGAATCCCATCCACATTAACCATGAACTGATAGTACTTTTCTCCACATGTCAGAAATTTATTGAATACCACGAAATGTACAACTCTGTTTATTTTTATTGAGTTTTGAGGCCGGACACTGCAGCAATTAATCAATGGGTTCTCTATTGGACTTCCTGGGTTCAAACCTCCACTCAACCACTTACTAGCTGGTACATCCTTGGGTAGCTATCCCTTCTAAAGCCTGTTTCCTGTCTGTAAATAAGAGTAAAAATGCCCCTACTTTATGTAGGTAATTGTGAGGGTACCATGAGATATATCATTTAAAATGCTCAGATTTAGTGTTTACACTCAAGATATGGAGCCGTCAAGAAATGTTTATTATTATTAGACACATAAATGAACACTTGCAAACTAAAAGTGAAGGAAAGTAATGCCTTTCAAAATGTACTTTTGTGTGTGTGTGTGTGTGGTACGCAGGCCTCTCACTGTTGTGGCCTCTCCCGTTGCGGAGCACAGGCTCCGGACACGCAGGCTCTGCGTCCATGGCTCATGGGCCTAGCCGCTCCTCGGCATGTGGGATCTTCCCGGACCGGGGCACGAACCTGTGTCCCCTGCATCGGCAGGCGGACTCTCAACCACTGCGCCACCAGGGAAGCCCCAAAATGTACATTTTAAGATGATTTTAAGTTGTCTAACAATATTATATCAAGAAGTAAACCCCTGGGACTTAAAAGTCAGAGAATTACTAAATAATTTCCAGCTGAGCAATTAATTTAACACTGTTTTCTTCTTCAAGTTAATTATCACAGGTCAGTGGCATTCTACCTTCGAGTGTTTGGGTAGAATTTTGCTATCTTATAAGCAGAACACCTTCCATTCTTTTTTTAAATGTTTGATATTTTGCCAGTCATTGCTAAATTTAGTTGACCTGGAGTTATTTTGAAAATAAATCCTGTGATCCTGACGTACGAAAGCCTAAGACAGAACTCCAGAAGGGGTTATTTACATTAGGCTCCATTCCTAAAAATCCCTGACTCTTAGGTCAATGGCAGTCAGAAACCTACTAAGGCAAAATCCCCGAATCCTTAATGTAATGCAAAATTTGACATATTTGCCACCTAGAGCCTACAGAAGCAATGCCACACGCAGCCTCGAGAAACATTTTGCTACATTGCTTTGATTTATTTAATGCCTTCCCATTGCTCTACGGATAAATATCAAATCTTTAACTCAGCCTACAAAACCTTCCGAAGTCTGACGCCTTCCTCTCACCTCCCCAGCTTCCTATCCTGTCCCCGCTTCACTCCCAACACCTCCTCCCGCCCCCATAGCCAGACTGGCCTGCAGACAGCTTCACAAATGTGCCACGCTCACTGTTTCACAGCACTTCTGCACACACTTAGCTCAGCCTGAGGTTCACTTCCAGCCTCTCCTACTCCACGGAGCTCCACCTTCAGCCCATCAGGGAGCCTCCTCTGGCCTTGCTCACCAGATCAACACTTGCACAGTCCTGAATGGTGCTCTGGAGGTCTCTTTCATAACATTCTGCAGAGTGGCAGCTTCATAGATACTTAGGGAATGATTTACTTGTCTTGGTCGTAGGGATGTTTTCTAGGTTCACCACCATTTTTCCAGCATCCAGCCTAGGGCCAGTATTAAGTTCTCAATAAATATTGTGCAATGAAGAAAGAAAACCAAAATTTTAAAAGAATTTGAAAGAGAAAGCAAAAAGTCTTCTTTAAATACAAAATAAGCTGTTAGAATGTCACACATGTTATTTTCTAATACTTAGAAGAATACTTTTGGGACTTCCCTCGTGGCACAGTGGTTACGAATCTGCCTGCCAATGCAGGGGACATGGGTTTGATCCCTGGTCCGGGAAGATCCCACATGCCACAGAGCAACTAAGGCCATGTGCCACAACTAGTGAGCCTGAGCTTTAGAGCCCGCGAGTCACAACTACTGAGCCCGCACACCACAACTACTGAAGCCTACGTGCCTAGAGCCTGTGCTCCACAGCAAGAGAAGCCACCACAATGAGAAGCATGAGCACCGCGATGAAGAGTAGCCCCCACTTGCCGCAACTAGAGAAAGCCTGCCTGCAGCAACAAAGACCCAACGCAGCCAAAAAATAAATAAAATTTATATTAAAAAAAGAGTACTTTTAAAACTCTGCCTCACTGTGTTCCATGGTTTTATTCTAAATTCCCAGGGGCCTACTTGGGTTGTTCCCTGGGGCCTCCTATACCCATGTCCCCACCAACCAAACAAAGCCATCCTCTCTTCGTGTTTTTTTTTTTACTGCATTTTCTTTATTGCACAATGCATGAGTGAAGGATTGAGAGGATAGAAATAATTTGAAAATCAGTGATATAGGATACAATCATATAATGATCAGTTATTTTATTTTTAAATATCATAACAAGGGCAAGCTGTCCTGGGTAAACTTTGTTAGGTTACATAATTTTTCAACTCTCCAAACTCTATTCCCAATCTAAGTCATGCTCTCATACATTCATACATGTCAGAAAACACAGATATCATCATCTATTTGTGGCTGTCTCTGTCATCTATCTTTCCCCTCATAAACATAGGTCCTTTAGTGGTTCCTCTAATACCCAGAGGAAGATATCCAAGTCTATGGCATAACATTTAAAAACTCTATCATTATTTTCACTT
>NW_006795112.1:962292-991779 GCF_000442215.2 Lipotes vexillifer | reverse complement strand
TTCCTGCTTCCCTCCCCTCCCCTTGAGCCTTTATATATGAATCATGAAACATATCATAATTTCTCCTATGCCTGTGCCTGTGTACTTGCCATCCTGTCTTTTTGGAATGTATTTTCTCTGCCTGAATAATTTGTTGAATTGCTTCATGAACTAGCTCAAATATTACCATTTGCTTTTCCCAGTCTGGATAATTTACCCAAACCCCTACCACATGCACCCATAGGACTCTATGGTTTCCACCTCACCATAGGCCTTAACACATTTTTTGATAACAAGTATGGTTCTTGTTTACTTTTGGGTCTGTCTTCCCTGCCTAGGTATCTCCTTAAATACAGATTCTGCATTTCTCAGCTCTGTTCCTACTTCCTAGGTTACTGCTTGACATACTAAATGTACCCTGAATGAGTAGAAGAAACGTTCCAATCATTTTGAAAAGTTCCTTGGCATTTAAACCTTTAATATTTATGGTTTCAACTCATTGTGAGACTCCCCAAAGTGTGTACCACAGAGAAATTAGCTGAATCCCAAACAAAATCATGCATGCACAGTGCCTGTTGCCCACATATACCCTTTAGCTGGTTAGAGAGCCCAGTCAACTGCTCTGATTCGGCATCTAACCATTTTGTCATTTTTATTTTAAATAATATTTTATTATGACAACAATTATCAAGAGGGTTTTCAATTCTTGTGAAATATACAGAGAATTCTGTGGACTTTTTTAATTTAGAAAGTTGAAGAACAAGGAAAGTGATTTTCTCACTACACAGCGAATCAGGGTTGATGCTAGTATAGGTCAAGATCAGTATTTCTCAAAGTATGTTCCAAGACTCACCAGTCCCTTGAGATTCTGAACAAAAATGTTCATTATTAGATCTGCTTGGGAACACTGCATTCCTGGCCCTGCATGGAGGTTTGTAGTGTACACTAGAATCCTTAAAGCCCTGAGAAATTCTTCAGTAAAAAAAGCCTATTTATCTTTATTTAGCTCAACATATCCAAACTTATTTCCTTGTGGAGCTCTACGGACATTTTAGGCACTCAGTGAGGAAAAAGCTAATCTTTATCTTCACATTCTCAACCCAGTGCATGCCTTTTAATTACAGTGGTACATGTACATGCAAAGTAGAGAACTGAAGCAATTATTTGGTACATAATTTTTACCATGAAGGGTCTATATAATTGAGAACAAATAATTTTAGATCCTTTTTTGCTTATTCTTTGGTATGAAATATATAACTGTTTAATTTTTTTTCTCCATGGTAATTAGGCATAAAATAAATAATCACTCCTTGGCAATGTGTTTGATAATGGAATAAATCACATTATTATTAACATCATAGTGTCTTTCCTACATGGTTATTAAAATTTGGTAATCTTGCTTTACATCTTATCACTATTACCACACCATAGCAGCAGGTTACAGTAGTTATTTTAATAGCATGAATCGTAATTTAAACTTAGAATTGACCACCTTGTGCTTCCTAATCTTCAAGTTGATTTTCGTGTGTGTGCACACACAGACGTATACACACACACACACACACACACACACACACACACACGATCAAGAAGGCTAAACTAGGGACTTCCCTGGTGTGCAGTGGTTAAGAATCCGCCTACCAATGCAGGGGACACGGGTTCAAGCCCTGGTCCAGGAAGATCCCACATGCCGTGGAGCAACAAAGCCTGTGCACCACAGCTACTGAGCCCGCATACCACAACTACTGAAACCCACATGCCTAGAGCCCGTGCTCTGCAACAGGAGAAGCCACTGCAATGAGAAGCCCTCACACCTCAATGAAGAGTAGACCCTGCTCGCCGCAACTAGAGAAAGCCCGTGTGCAGCAATGAAGGCCCAATGCAGCCCCCCCCCCACAAAAAAAAAGAGAAAATTATTTAAAAAAAGAAGGCTAAACTAAAAATTCATAAATAGCTTATAAGACAAACGCAAATTTTTGCTGAATGGACACATATGTATGCAGTAGTTGGCATCTAACAGTTGAGACCTCTGTGAGTCATGTGAGATTCAATTCAGAAAAAGTAGAAAATATGTAACTATCATCTTTGGAAAACTCTATGTTGAGAAAAAAATTATTTTCTGAAAGGACTGGTGTTTCCTTATTTGTAATGTAAAACAAATTAAAACCAAAGAAAAAAGTCTTACTTTTACCACCTTAAGAAAAATTATAGAGATCTGTGGTTGTCAATTTACCAAAAAATACGAGTATATTTTCTCCATGAATTCAACTGATATTACTTCGGTATGGTCTATGCTGCAAATGTACAAGTGGAAGCTACAACTTGGCTACTGCTTGATAAGTAGCAAAAGATGGAAGTATCTGAACACTTAGGTTGTCACCTTAAAACAAACTGTCACACATTTTTCTTCACACATTTGAAACCCAACTTATCAACCTTAACAAGTGTTGTTATCAAAAGAATTTTGGTGCCTTTGTTCTTTCCCTTTTGCAAGTAAATTACACTTTTAGGATTTATTAAGACAAGAAACAATTTTTGAATAGCAGGTCAAAACTCTCTACGGAAAAATTCTCATTACTTTCTAGCCCAAAGCAGTATTTACCACCCAACGTATCCATCTTTTTCCTGTTTCTTCTATATTTCCCGAATCTTGTTTCTGTGCCTAATACTATAACATTGCCGCAGTTTGTTCAAAGCAACACTCTTATTTTTGCTCTTAGCCGGTGCTATACAAACCCTGATCAATTATTGAAGTAGAAGCCCTGAAGTAACACAACCATTACTGCAGCAGGCGGATAAAAATGGAACACTTTCAGCTGCAGTATATTTACTTTTGAGATCAGTAAACAAACTAACAAGTTAAACTACCTTGTCTTTCACTTTGCTCGATGTACTAATATTTCCTGCTTTCTTCCAAGTCCTTTTCTTCAGAAAGCAAGGCTTCATAAAGTCCAGTTTCTTTCTGGAATTGTGATAACCTTAACATTTGTGCAAAAGAGCTCGGTAACAGGGACGCGACGGGCTGAAATGAGTTAGTATAGACACGTCCTGCCAAGAGCCACTTGGTATTTTACAAAGTTCGTCAGTGTGTCATCTTCATACAGTAATAACACCACAAAGATTACATGATGATATTTCAAACAACAAACAATATCACTGAGGAAAGTGTTCATTAAAGCTTTTCAGAAAAGTCAAATTAGAGGTGGAGAAAATTTCTCATGAAGAGCAACTGCTAATCACATTTGGACCCTTTTTTGCTGTTCCCTCTGCTGCTTACTCCATTATTTACAAAGCATTGCCCAAGATGTTATAATTTTATTTTTTAAACTGCTCCCTTATTTAATTATACAGAATATGTCTGATCAGGTTGCCAGTGAAGGCTGCAAGTATTCATCTTCTGATAATGCTAACTTGCATCTGCCGCCTCAATACGATGGTGTACTTTTTTCTTTTTTTCATTTTAAATGTCTGTTCAGGGTTTTAAGGACTAAATGATAGTGAAGAAAACTGGAAATGTTCCAAGGTTTTTCTATGTACTGTGCAGTCGAAACCAAAATTAGTAGTTATACTCCAGAACTAATAATATTTGACATTTATTCTTATCATTGCCTGAAGTTTGGGTAGAGAGTTCCGGCAAGTTTGTGAAAAGTAGCTAAGGACAATGTAAGAAATTGTTCTAAAGTGTGAGGTATCAGCAACACACTCTTAGCTCCTCTTTTCCAGCCAAGCAAATAAAAGCAATCTGCATAACCTCTCAGCACCAAAGGTGAGTACATTATGAAAAACACTTTTATGAATTCATAAGTATGTCATCAAAGCCACTTGAAGCACTTTGATATGTGAATAGAAAAAGCCATGAATAAAAAGGCCATATGCATTTGGAAGCTTTCATAATTTAGGAGAGTTTATCACAATGTCTTGTTATGAAGTGATGTTCATCTTTTCCCTCATATACTCTTCATTTGTGAATAGGCCTATTAGATACAATACAAAGCATAAAATGCCTCAACTGAAATATATGACAGATAAGGATCTTATCAAACATTTTTAAAATACGAGGACATTTGTACCTCTAGCATTATGAAAGGCAGTTATATCTCACCATCAGGACAACCAAAGGAAGACTTTTTTATTTATTCCAGGCTGTCGTTAGTGAGTAGACAACAATGTCACATTATTATTAGTTCCCTTTCCTTCACTCATTTCAAAGAGAAGAAATAATGTATTTGTATGCCCAGTTCCTAGAACATCCATTTCTTTGTTTGAATTGATATTGTGATCTACGCATGGGATATATAAAGGAATGGGAGGGGTATTTTCTATTTATACACTAGGTTGTCTGAAAGAGAAGTGGACCATTTATTGACTCAAACATCTGCATTATTATTCTTAGGGTTTCGTGGCAGACAGCTCATGAAAGGTAGCTTGTACGACAAGAAACATAATTTGGAAAAAGTACAGAAAGGACTTTCTAGAAATGTATGCTTTGTGAAACTGTTCTTTATTTAACATGGCTCTCGATAATGGAAACAGGCTGACTGAACTTATGAGATGTGAAGCTTATGTCTTATAATGATTAACATTAGAATCACAATTTAAACTTGAGGTTAGATTTAAGAAATGATATTAACCCTTCCTCTACTGTCAAGATACCCAGTCATCTCCCCTTCTACTCCAAAAGATGGTCTTAGCCTTTCTAAAGTGGCTACACATTTCAAGCTCTTTCCTCATGTACTTCTTAAGGGTATTTGTTGTTGTTGTTTTAGTATCAACAGTATTCCTCTCAGAAAGTTTAGCTTGATGACTGAAGGGAGACTAGTCTATGTAATTCTTGCTTAGACTTTCACTATTTCATCATTTTTTCATATATTATTTTATTAAAGGAAAAATCAAAACCATTTTATTGAGTGATTACTATGCATTATGTCCTCTGCTGGATTTTGACAAAATAAATAACGCACAAGACACTGTTCCTGTTCTGAGGAGCTGATAGTCTAGCAGAGGAGACATGCAAAGAGATATTTATAGTTAAGTTCCAGAATAGAGATAAATAGGCCCATGGTACCCTAGTGGCCTCAAGAAGGTATGGTTCCTTTTACAAAAGGGGAAGGTTGGGAAGAAAAGGGGGGTGGGGGCGGGAGGGGAGAAGCTTTTACCAAGGGATCTTAAAGGTAACCAGTGCACAACAGTTACAAAAATAGAACATAATGGGGACTTCCCTGAGGGTCCAGTGGTTAAGACTCCACGCTCCCAATGCAGGGGGCCCGGGTTCTATCCCTGGCCAGGGAAGTAGATCCCGCTTGCCATAATGGAGATCCCGCGTACCTCAGCTAAGACACGGCACAGCCAAATAAATAAATAAATAAGTAAAATATTTTTAAATAGCCTTCTGCATTAAAAAAAAAATTGAACATAATGAAAAACATATTGCTAACATGTAATTCTCAGGGGAAAAATATATGTTTGTTAGGTACTGGAATCATGTAAAAGACAACTCTGGTTTATGACTGGGTTCATAGCTAGCAAAACTTCATATACATCTGATCCTCCTAGCAGCCTCTCCTGCAGATATAATTTCTGTCCTTATTGAGCAGAAATAAATGAATAAATGATAAACTCAAAGATCCATATCTAATTAAGGACAGAATGAGGACATCAAATTCAACTCAAACCAAAGAAATGATATTTTTAGGGAGAAAATGACATAGATTTAGCAATAGTTACTTGAACATCCTCATAAAAAAACTTAAAAGAGTATGTATACAACTTAGGCTACTTATCTTTAATGTGCAAAATAAATACTTTCTTATGGACATCCAAATTGATCTGGGGACACTGACAGTTACCAAACATATTACTTTAGAAATAGAAAATTACAGCTCATCCTGTGTTTATTTATTGCCTAGAGGAGTTTTCCAATATATCACTGATGGAGAAATGAAACCTCGAGGACAAACTGAAGTTAGAAAAAAATCACAATTCTATTTGAGTAATATGTTGAAATTGCATAAACAGTGTAGCAATTATTGTGCATATGCTACTTCAAAACTCTGAAGGCCTGAATCACTAGGTTTCTTTGCCCTCATACAATGTCACCAAGATCCTGAAAAAGAAACTTTATTCAACTGAAGTGACAGAGACTTAGGAATCATACATGGCTACTTATGAAATACTCATAAATTTAACACACATATGACCATGGATATGTCATATATTTGTCTTCTACAGTGCTACTTGAGAGTTTATTTCTATTATGCAAATTTATTTATATGCTAAAATTTGATGGGAAATGGTAGCATAGTAGAAAAATATATCTATAAAAATATCTTAGGCAGGGGCATTGAAATATTAACATTGTATTACATTATTTATACTTTATAGATCTTGTAGGCCAAATTTTACTTAAACTCTTCTCTTTTACTGTGGACAAACAGACACTAAGCTTCGAAGTTTAATGTCAACTTTCTTTTTTTTCCTCCTGGAGTCATTCTTAAACACCAAGCAGTTTCCTTTAAAATATGTTCTCTCATAACTTTTGTAGAGTGGTTCCACAACTTTGGTGAAAGTTCTGTCATTAAAACTTTAAGATAGAGATGCTGCTGCTAAATTAGGCATGTGTTGTAGGCATGTGTAAATAAATAATCAGTGTAAGATATATATGTGGATATACATATATATAACATATATAATTGACAAGTGTTATAGTATACCAGACATTACTTTATGTATTAGTATTAGTACTTATTTTAGTAAAAATGTGTTCATTTTCTATGACAGTGTAACAAACTGGCAGCGACTTAGCAGTTCAAAACAATATACATTTCTTATTTCACAGTTCCCATGGGTCAGGAGTTCAGACACAAACTGGCTGAGTCGTCTCTTCAGGACTGCACAGGTTCTAATCTAGGTGTCAGATGGGGTTGCTATCTCTTCTGAGGCTAAGGAGTCCTCTTTCAAGCTCATGTTGTGGTTGGCAGAATTCACTTTCTTATGGCTGTTGGGCTAAGGCCCCTAGCTCCTAGAGACGGCTCCTCTCCATACACAATTCACCGCATGGCTGTGTGCTTCTGTAAGGCTAGTTGGAGATTATCACTGACATGTAAAACCTCTTTTAGAGGGCTCACCTCATTAAATGAGGTCCACCCAGGATAATCTCCTTTTGATTAATTTAAAGTCAACTGCTTCAAGACCTTAATTATATCTGCACAATCTGTTCACCATTACCATAAAACATAACCAAATCGAGGTAGGGACATCATCATCTTTGCCCTATAATGTAACCTATCACAGGTGTAATATCAGTGGCAAAGATCATGGGGCCCTCTTTGAATCTGCCTATCATACCTTACTGAGCATGGTAAAGCTACTGCTTAAACATTGGTGAGGACAAGTTTGTATTATTCAGCAATCATGGGCAAACTTAGAGCAAATAATTGTACAAAACACACTGATAAGTTGCTTTCATTTAAATACTATAGGGGAGAGAAGTCAGGAATGCATACACTCATGAATAATATTGGAAAATAATCTATGATTAAAAGTCAAAATGAATGGCATGTACAATAACTCAGGAAATTGATTAGAGCTCATTTGAAATGAGCTCTAACTGTTGGAGAAAGCCCCACTAAAGAAGAGATTTAGGCTGGATTCTAAAAGATAAGAAAGGTCTGGGTGAACAGACAGAGAAGAGAAGAGGTTCAGTTTATACAGCTGTTTAACATTCTTTCTTAACAATGTAGTGTAAAGCCAGGCAGATAAGAGTTTGAATTCTAGTCTGTCAATGCATAGCTGTGTGGCTTTGGGTAAGGTATCTGAACTCTCTGAACTTCCATTTCCCTCACTTATAAAAATGGAAGTAAAAATGCTTACTTCATAGGTGTTAGAGAAGAGAAAATCAAATATCTGGATTGCTTACTCATAGGATCACAGAACGAATATAGTAACAAAAAATATTAAAAGAGAAAAGGACTTTAAAAACTGTAAAGTGCCATAAAAATGTAGGCCACTCATGTCATAAGTTCCCCAGTGATGTTCTCTCATTAGTTGAATATCTCTGATTTATTGCCTTATTGTATTTGATATAATAAATGTATAAGCAACTTCAAGACCATTCTGAAACAAGGAAGTTAGAAATAAACAGACAAATAAATAATAAAATTAGCTTTTTGACTGAGAACTTTTATAATTTAATACCATGAAAGTAAAAAAAAAAAAAAAAAGGTGGAAATTTCAGGAAACATGAAGGTCAGTATGGATGATATTTAGGAAAGGGATTTTCTTTTGTTTTCTTTTTCATTTGTCACCATTCTTGTTAGTGATTGTTTCCGATGTTTAAGTAATAGTAGATGTAATAAATTTTATTGAGTAAGTGCACTGTATTTGGAAACCAGTGATTTAAATATTAAAAGTGTGTCTAAAATGAAAGAAAGCACTGTATTACAGCTATGCCTCCCACTGAATTAGAAACTCAAAGTGATTTTTTCTTATGATTTTCTTATGATTTTTTCTTTCTTTTTCTATACACAGCTCAAGGTCTCCAAATAAAGGATTTAATGTCTCTAAGTGATTAACTTGGCTTGTAAGCATCCAAAGTTTTAATTCATATTTTATATTTTTGGTAAAGAAGAACAAACAAAATAAAAAACTAGATTTCAACCTTGGATTTCAAACATATCTTCTACTTCATAATCATGTAAGTAAGGTGACATGGGAGGACTCTGGGAATATTTATTGAATTGTGAAAGAAGAAATCTGACAAACAATATACTTAATCATTTTCCATTTATCATCATCACCCTGTGACAGGATATAAAAACAATTGTACTAAAATGAGGTGTTTTGTTGAGGATGAGGCTCTAGAGTATTAAAAAAAAAGATTTATATTTGAGTAAATAAAATTCTGCTGGAACCAGAAATTGAAGAGTATTTGAAGAAAATGCTCTGAACTATGGTAACTGATTATTCTTCATTTATAATGTCTGTTTCAAGCTGTCTTGAACATACGGTCCAAGAAATTTTGAGTCGAGACAATATACAGCTAGGGAGATACACCAACTTTTCACTTAACTACATGTGAAATGAATTTTCAAAGTTGTCTAGGTAAACTGAAACTGGTATATATTTAGCTGGCTTTCCTCTTTGATAGTCATATCTCTGAACAAAGTGAAAAGATGAGATTCATAAGAAATAATAAAGCCTTGAGATTGACTAGTGAGTGTTCTTCAGCCACGACTTCTAACCTATTGTGCACATGCTGGAGAATGAATCTAATTTTGAATATTCATTATAATCATGTTTTTTAAAAAAAAAATACATTTTAATGTCACATAGAAACAAAAGCTGTTCACGGGCCACAGCCTAGTCACTTAGGTTTACCACAGAGTGATGAAAATTCATCAAAATGTCAAGAGATCTGTATTTACCAAGTTTGATGAAGAAAATCTGACAAATACTATTTAAGATAAGTGGCATTTTTTTCTAATTGTTTTCATATGGATGAATGAAAATCAAGTGCCCTGTTACTTTGATGAAATGCTGAATTGCTTAAAAATTCATTTTTACACAATGGACCAGCATACATACTGAATGTAAGATTATCGTTTCAAAAGCAAAATGTATAGATTTTTCTCAGCTAAGCTTGTACAGTACAGAAAAGAAAGCACAAGTGAATGTTTAAACCTGAACTAACAGTTTTACTCTCCCTGCATTTCCTCATTAAAAAGCAAAACAAATAAGTATTAGGTTACAAAGTAGTATTTCTGCCATGAAGAGTACCTCAGACTTTCTACAATGGTGGCAGTACATCAAGGACAAACATAAATCATTTTAGCAGGTGATTCACCTCCAGAATTAAGTATGTAAACACTGAAAGAAAGCCACAGACTATTTTTCCAGTCCATGCAGGTTGTGTTATAATTCCAAGAAAGAAAAACATATGCTAGGAAAACAAAATACAAGACAGACAAATATTAGCGTTAGTAGATGTTATAACTAAGGAAAGCAGTGATCAAATGCTAATCTGTGCTCCCCCTGTAATTTTACGTGTGGGTGTGTTTTTGCATACATGGTGTTAATAATGCAATTTAAAAGCAAAGAACCACAGACCAAACTAATAAGTGGTAGAGCTGCGATTTGAACCCCAGGTGCATGTGATGACATAGCACATGGCCTTGGCCTCTCCTCCATGCTTATATCTCTTCATACAGTCTTTCCAAAGGAAATTATAAAACCTTTTAAGGAAATCCTAAGACTTGAAATTTATTGATCTATGATCCATCATCTGCCGATCTTGAATTTTTTTAAACTATAAAATTTATAATAAAACAGAATGAAAACAGTGACTCATTTCCGAGATAAGACTGATTTCCAGTCTTAATATAGATTTTCTCACACTTACGGACATTTCATTCCTTTCTAAGATGTTTGCAGGTTTGCATGCTGAGCAAGAGCCATCATCAAATACTAGTCAATTCCTACATTCATAGACTCTTCCTTAGCTGTCTCAGGGTGATGCACATATCTAACTTCATCAATGTTAAAGATTTCTGAAGAAAGCTGTTTTTATGATCCCTTCATTAACCAATTCCAATGTTTCTGGTAAGTAGCCTATCATTTCAAAGCAAAAATAATTCTCATGTGTAACATAAACTTAGCCTATCTACATTCTTTGAACTAAAATACTTTTATAGCATGCAAGGAGGCACAATTAAAAATATACTGAAAAAACAAGCATCAACCAGGAGAGTCCCAGGCAAACTAGGAGGCACAGTCAGGGGAAGAGCAGGTGGGTACCATCCTTTACCCTTATGGCAGCAAATATTATTTCCAAAGTCAACTGATTTCCATTAGTCTAAGAGAGATTAAGTTGACTAATTAATACAGGTATAAACATTAAAAGATAAGGAATTAAATTCATATAATTGCAAATGGAAATATGTTGTCTACTTATAATGACATAAAACCTTCTCCTTAGCCATTCTTCCAGTTATCAGAACAAACATTTCACAAATGAATTCCTCCTTCTCCTCTATTCCAGTACCACATACAAGCACAGACAGGAAGTAAACAAAAAAATTCAGTGACAGCAATAATTAGTCTAGGTCTTGGGTTATTCTGTCCATAGTAATACTGACCTTCCGTTTTTCCCATTAGGTAACTTTAAGTTTAAAATGGGAAAGTTGCAAAACGTTTTTGATCTTCAAAATCCTAACTAAATGAAAATATTTACTTTTGTGATTATTTAGTATTATTCAATAATAGTAATAATATTACTATCATATTATTGTATTATTGTGTTGTATTTAGTAGGAAGTTCATAACTGCATTTTTAGATTAAACAATCACTATTCCATCAATTCTGCACTATCCATTTTACAAGTTACAAGAGTGGGCTATGGAGAGTTACAGAGCACATAACCTCATCTTCGATTGATCAAAGTTTCAAATTTATGAATAAAAATAATATCTTAGGTAGTTAATTTATTAGCTTCTCTCTGCTAATAAAGCAGTCCCTTGTCACTTGAACAATGGATTTTCTTGGCTGAAGCAACATAGCCTCTCCTAAGTGCCTCACTCAGTCTGAGAGAAAAAAAAAAATTGCATAGGAGACCAACCATCAGAGAGAGCCCAACCCTGGTACAGATCTGGAAGCCAAAAGGAGGGGGGGAATGGCACAGAGGGTTGAGCAGCCTATTGGGATTAGACCAATAACACGGTAGAAATAAAGTGCAGTGCACACATGCAGGAGAACGAAACTTTAGAAGGTGTAGAGTTTGGGGAAATTGAAAATGAGCATATAAATCTTAGCTAGAAGAGAAACAATGTCCTAAATAGAGTGATTATGATTAAGCTTCTACCTACTTTTAGAAGATACGGTAAGTTCACTGTAACCCTAATAAGAAGACAACTATAGTGGACGTCTCTCTATGTCCAATCTACACCTCTTCCTTTGGGGAAAATACCCTTCCCCCTCTCAGCCCATGGGATCCGAGCCCTTTTCCATATATGGGCACCGAGCCCAGGTCAGCAGAAAATTTCATTTCTCTGCCTATAGTTAGTGGTTCAGGGAAAGGCATATCATGACACAGCCAGGCCACTGAGAAGTCTTCTCAGGAGTTTTATGCCAGAAGTTAGGGGAAATGGGCAATCTCTCCTATGCTAATTGCCTGTGTGCTGAGGTGCACATCAGTGTGAACCCTCTATAAGAGAAAACCTGTTTAGAAATAAAAACCAACAGACAACAAGAGGAGAGGGACAAAGCAGTCCATTCCTTCTTTGCTTACACAAGTTTGAGTTGAGTTTTTGTCACTTGCAACCTAAAGGGCCCTGTCTATACTTCCCATGAATTAATGTTGGACTAAGGCACTTAAACTAAACATGCGTTTATACATTTTGCATAAACCTGAGCATCCTGGTTTGGATGCTTTGAGGCTTTTTTCCCTCTTATCTAAGTACACAAGATCTTCCTTCTGAGACTTTGTCCTTCTCCAGGAAAACAGTAATGGGCCCCCCAGAGCCAAGCGAGGCATCCAGCAACCCAGGCTATCCATTGTCATCCAAGTTTCTGGCTGTGGCTTCCTCCTACAGGGAGTGGAGGCTATTGAGCCCCGTGCAAAGGTCTTATATGGGAGCTGGTGCTGCACCCACATACAGCAAGCTCCTCTCACCAGGTAAATCTGTTACTTGTCAGGAGTTTGCTTCCTCTGTTGTATTATGACTCCAGAAATCCCTTTCTGTTTAAAGTCTCATTCCATTCACTTTAGTGTCCAACTCCCCATTCCCCCCAAAAGACTGCAACTGTCCAATACAAAGTATGCACAACTCCCCTTTTGTTTTTTGCTCAGAGATAGCCCCCAGTTTTCCTTGCCTAGTCTCCCCTTTAACTCTTTGCTCTGATATTTTCTCCCAGAATAGCATCTTGTTGATTCATCTCTGAATCCCCTGCTTCTGCTCAGCCCAGTCAGATTCTACGGTCTGCCTTACTTCCTATTGCTCCCTCTCAGGGATTACCTTCTATGCTAGAAGTCAAGTGACTTCCAGCATATCTTTGCCACAGATTTTCAGGCCCTTCCCCAGTGCTGTGCTAGTATATGTTTATCATAGGGGATTCCCTGGCGTTCCAGTGGTTAGGACTCCGCGCTTTCACTGCTGAGGGCATGGGTTCAGTCTCTGGTCGGGGAACTAAGATCCCACAAGCGGAGTGGCGGGGTCAAAAAAAAAAATGTATATCAAAGGCTCTGGGGAAAAGTCTTTATTTGTAGCATTCACTGATTTTCCTAGTGGGAACACTCCCACTGCCCATTTCAAGCTAACAAAGTGATATCTCAGAACGCAGAGTTGGGAAGAGCTGTACATGGTCAGCTCTGCAGCTAGCTCCAGTCCACCAGCATCCTGGCCCCTCCTTTCTTCTGGTAGGAGGTAGTATATGGGAAGAGGGAATTGCTAAAGTTAAAGAATCCAAACCAGGTTTTGTATTTTATATTAGAAACGTCTAAGTTTTGGTTATTGCCCACACAGTTTTAATTATCCTTCACTGGGTCCATCTGTCTCTCTATCTACTAAGAAGGGGTAAAGATGAGACAGAAGAGAGATTTCATGTTTGGTACTATAAAAACACACATTTATAATAACATTTATTACAATACATTTCTGAAAAAAACTGAAATAAGTTTAAAATGTTTACTTTTTATTAGCTAATCAATAGCAGGATTTAGTCTATTAAAAGTGACAGCTGAACACCATTTACTTTTCTACTGAACTCAGTATAACCTATGTAAAGTGTTTCTGACATAGCCTTTTGAAAGGCTTTTGAAAGCTTTTTGACATAGCCTCTTTGAAATACTTGATTCCCAGTGGGTTATATATTTAGCTACCCACCTGTTATTTATTATTTTTGTTTACAGAAAACCGTGAGTGCACAGAACACATAAAAGGTCCTATAAGGATGAGTTTTCTAATCCAATTAGGAATACAATACCTTGGGCAACAGACAAAATGTGCAAAGAGATGGAAATAAGTTTCCAGACTGGGAAAAAGTTTCATAAAAGAGGGAGGAAAGAATTGTATATAGAAGAGAGTAATGGTTTAGGATACACAGAATAGGGGGACAGGAATTTATATTTTTATAAATATATTTTTAAAATATAATTTTAAAACAAAATGGGACCTGATTAAAAAAATACACTGGGAAACACAAGAAGGGAGTGAAAGGGACAAAAATGGAAATTAGAGAAATCAATCTAAAAGTATCAAAAATATATCATGGCAAATAAACAAATATTGGGCCAGGATATGAGATATAGTATTAGGATACATACTGTGGGGAGAACAGGTAACCATACACATATAAAGAAAGAGAAAGTTGTGATTAGAAGAGACTGAGAGAAAAGTCAAGTTTACAACTGAGGTTCAACACTAAAAGATATTTCCATGTAGGTTTTCTGAACATGAACATTTGAAAGTGTATTGGTCAATGATTTAAAAGTGAAGTGCTTAGTAAGCGCAAATTAAGCAACACTCACTGATTTGATAGCAATTATTGAGCATTAACATTGTCAAGGCACTCTACTTGATTCTGGTGGGAAAGAAAGGACAACAGATATTTATATTAAGGTCCCACTCCAGCATGAAGACTGAGTCTTAACTTACACTTTGTCATTTACACCCTCATCACAATCTTTCAGGTCAATGTTAATATTCTCATTTTCGGTTAAGAAAACTGTTGTTTAGAAAGTGGAAACAATGAAATACAAAAGATTTGTGTGTATGAGGGGTTTCCCATTTGGCAAACAAACGAAAGGCACTTTGAAATCTAGGAAAAACTCTTGTCTCTTGTGTTGACTATTTGAAAGAAGCAAGGCTATAGTTTTTTCTGAGAAGATGAGAATAAATTCCTTTTTTAAGATTTGTAATGGTAAGATGCTGCACTAAAATGTAGCCCAATGATTTGAGTCTTAAATCACTAGAAAATGATAATATCCTTATCTCTGGAAGAATTTTTTTCTACACAGCTTATATTAGTACCCTCATAGCTCCTATTGTGCAAAAGTTCTTTGGTGTTTTTATGTGCCATAATAGTGATGAACAAGATGATAGCAATTGCTCACATAGTATTTTTCCTTGCTATGTGCTCTTCTAACATTTATGTATTATTAGCTCATTTAATACATTGTATTACCAATGTCACCTCTTAACCTAGGCTACTTTCCATGTACAATTTGGAATCTCTTAGCCAACTGTTATCTCTGTGCAGCCTCTTCGCAATCCAGTTCATCCTGCACACTGCCTTTGCATGAATATTCCCAAACCATCATTCTGAACACATGACTATTTTCTCAAAAAAACTGTCTATAGAATAAAGTACAAATTCCTTACTTTCAGAGATAAAGCCACCATTAGCTGGTCACTGGTTATCTTTGTAACTAACTGTGGGTTCCACAGGTACTTTCACAGTTTCATGAATAATGTTCCATACATATCTCAACTCTAAAGCTTGCCATTTATGCTTCTGAAAATGCCATCACCATATTACCTGCTTATCAAAATGGTCTTCTTTCTTCCACGTTCCGCCACTGAACTCATCTTTTAACTCATGAAACACTTATTTTGTGTACGACAGGCCTCCCTATTTTCATTCATCTGTTACTCAATTGCATTATGTCTTCAGAAGGCATATATTTTTGCATGCCATTCTCTAGAGTCTACCACAGTGACAAATATTAGGTGCTCAATAAGTACTTCTTATAATTACATAGCCTCACGCACTGTGGACATCCTCGAGTGCTAATTTCATTCAACATTCACTCAAGAATTATTTCTTCAGCCTCTGTTATTTACGTGGTACTCTTCCAGGCACTGGTGGAAGAGAAAGACAAAGTCCCTGCCTTCTGGATCTTGTACTTTTGGTGTGAAGACACTAGTTGATAATATGATATAATAATATGATATAATGTGCTTACAGAGAGTTATAAGGACAATAAAGAAAAATTTAAGATAGAGTCAGGGGTGGGGGAGAGAGAGAGAGAGACAAAGACAGAGACAGAGACAGAGAGAGACTGAGAGAAAGAGAGAGATGAGGAGTCTAGTTTAATTGAAGTGTTCAGGAAAATTTTATTTGAGGTGTTACCATATGAGCAGACACGGGAAGTATATACGCTGTAATTATGTAAGATCAATTTGGGAGGAGAACAATAAACCCAAGGTCTTTAAAAAGTCACTGAGTTTAACAACTTATTGGAAAATACACTATAATAGGAATATAGGAAGCAGGGACACAATCGGGAAGTGATTTACTATAATCTAGACTGAAAATAATGGTGGAATTTGGACTGTATATTGAAGGTTGATGGATTGATTGTATTATATGTACAGCGAGTTTACATATTTAGAAACAGAACTGATCAGAGAATCTCATGTCATGGATCAGGGTCAGTAACTTACTTAGGAATTTGACTCAAATGCATATTCAAATCAACATTGCCAAAAACTGGTATTTTCTTCCCAGTTTCACCTAGTTAGATTCTGCTGGAAAAAGTTAACTCCTGGCAAACTTGTATTGCCTCTGTGTACTCTAGCACATATTTTGGGATTGGGCATACAACTAGTGTTCAAGAAGCTCCCAAATTTTATTATGCATTCAAATCACCTGAGAAACTTGTCAGAATATAGACTCTGATTGATTAGGTCTGGGGTGGCCTGGAATTCTGCGTTTGTAATAAGTTCTGGAACACCCCAATGCTGCCTGTTTGAGGACCACATTTATTAGATGATTGTTGAATGGATTTATTGGTTAACTGATTGACTAACTAAATTAGGAAGAAAGGCTAATGGTTAGAATTTTCATTAAATCATAACCTATTTGGGTCAATTTGAGTTGAAAATTACTTGATACATACAAATAAATGTTTAATATATATTTATTTCTTAGGGGATTAAGGTGATGCAGGTATGTATAACATGATTCTGGTCATTTTCTGGGTTACAAGTATTGAACAGATTTCAGTGGTCCTTTTTGGTGTTTATTTCTATAATGTCTGTTAGTATTATTCTGTAACTGTGGTTTGTAGTTAGTAGAAACCACAAGATGAGCGTAGTGTTGCTGCTGTTGTTTTCTATCCTGTACAGAAGTACCTGGGAAGCTTTTATAATATACAGAAAGTGTGTCCTACCACTTGACAATACAGTAAGTGTCCTGGTATCTAGATTTTAAAAAATTACCCCAGAAATTCTTATGTTTAGCTGTGTTTCGGAACCACATGTATATTTAAGTAAGGAAGACAAAGAGTGTGTCATGATGAGCAGCTACTGACTCTGTTAAAGGATGCATGACTCCCTTCTCTTGGTCCTCATTGCTAACGATCAGGAATTTTCCACCTACTCTCAGGAGACTGCTCTTTTCCTCCTCTTTCACATTGCTTAATCCCAACTCAAAAGTCTTCCTCTGAGTTTTCGCTGTCTCTGCTTTCTAAAGAGATCCCCTGAGTGAGTTTGTGTCATCATGCATATTTTACCTTTATAGCAATAATCAGATTAAGCAATTATCTTATTGACTATATTCATTTATTAATGTATTTTTGTACCTTTCCAATTGGAAAGCAAACTCCATGTGGCTATAGCTACTATTAATTTCCATCAACATCATATCTTCATGTTTAACTCAGTGCCTGATATTCAATAAAGGTTTTTGCTAAAGGAAGTCATTCAGTTCTTCAGTTTTTCTCATCTGGATTACAACTATGTGTGTTTCTATGTGTGTATTCTTTTTCTCCTCACTTTCACTGCCATACAATTATCTGCCAGAATTTACATGAATACATTTTCCATCCATCCATCCATTTAATCATTTAACACTGAGTTATTAAACTTTCACTATAATACCTATGACTGTAATAAAGGCTAGAAAATAAGACTTATGTGGTCTTTGACACAGGAATATTATGATCTATTCATAGGTCATAATTAAACAGGCCAGTATATTTGCCAAATATATTTTAGAATAAAAATTAAAAGAAAACCCTTTAAAGTGACAACACATCTAAAGAAAATTTGCTGATAAAAATATATTATTTTACAGAGATATAAAGCAGCATTGTAAAGCTAAAAAAATCAAGTTATGAACTTTGTAATTTACTAAATTGTATACTCCTTGAAGGCAGAGGCAATGTCAGTGAATAGTTTGTAAACAACAAGGAAACTGAATTTTTAAAATATAAGATAGTTGACATCATGATCTGGTAGACTTCAATATTTCCAGGAATAAATAAACATCCCTGCAGATTACTAAGGCAAAGTGATTTGCTCATTTGGGTATTTTATGCAGATTAGTTTTAAGTTCTTATTTAGACAGTTCATTTGATTCTATCACAGTCTGTGTACCTTTTTGGTTTTTGATGACAGTTGCTGCTAAACCTGAACTCTACATATCTAGCTACTCAAATGTTGATCACCAGTATCAAGTGGTGAGAAAAAAAATGGGTTTGCAATTACAGAGTTCCAGGTTGGGATTTTATTTTGGCCACTGCTCTGAGACTAGAGGAGAAGTTATTAACCTCTTTAGATTCCAGCTACCTATTCTGTGAAATGGAACAATAAGCCTAGGATTAGCAATAATTTATGGAGAGTATTTGGTGCTCATTAGGTGCTCAGTAAATGACAAGCTATTGCTATAATAATAATATCATGCTTCTAAGATAGATGACATAATAGAATGACTTAGGATGAATTACATTAATATAATTAAATTTTAAATGAAGGTTACTTCTTTCTAAAATATATTCTATAAGATAGTAAATATAATACCTTGAGATATGTGTGTGTGTGTGTGTGTGTGTGTGTGTGTATATAAGCAACTATTTAAAATATGCATAAGGACATAAATGGTGACTATAAATTAATGGCATCTGTTAGTTACTTCAAGTTTTCCCTTTAAGTATCTGATATGTTGAACATTTACTTGCTTAGAAAAGTGATTAAGTGAAATATAATTGTTGCTGCAATAACTCTTTAATCTGTTCCAATCTGCAATCCTCTCCAAAGGATTAAACAAGCTCCCTAAAATGTATGTGTAGGTACATGTGTGTATGTGTGTGTACACACATATATACACGCATACAAATAAAATTACATACATATGTATTAGTCCATGGCAAAATGACATAGTTATTTTACCCACTGCACGTGTATGTTAAAGTAGGACATATCAGAGATATCAGTTTTTCATATTAATTGACTTGTCAAAGTGTTTTAACTAAGGACAGATGAATGGAACTGCATTGCAATGTCATTCATCACCTTGAACAATTTTCTTAAGAATTTCACATTGAATCTAAATCCCAAACACATTTTTCAAGGTCATTATCCTTTAAATGTTAAATGTTGAATTTTTTTTTTTTTTTTTTTTTTTGCGGTACGCAGGCCTCTCACTGTTGTGGCCTCTCCTGTTGCAGAGCACAGGCTCCGGACGCGCAGGCTCAGCGGCCATGGCTCATGGGCCCAGCTGCTCCGTGGCATGTGGGATCTTCCCGGACCGGGACACGAACCCATGTCCCCTGCATCGGCAGGCGGACTCTCAACCACTGCGCCACCAGGGAAGCTCCAATGTTGAATATTTTGCATTAAAATCTAGATCTAATTCATTCAAGTTGTTTTAGAGGTAGCAACGTATTTCTGTAACTATTTTCAGGGAAACTTAAGAGATTTATAGAGAAGCTTCTGAGAATCTTTTTTCCCCTCTCTTAAAGACCAGGAAGTTTGGTTTATTCTTGAGGCATCTTATTAGCTGAAAAAAAAAACTGATTTTATTCCAATTCTGTACCAGTAACTCTCTTCCAAACTTTGAGACCTGACCAACTCCCTGTAGGATAATGTGCTTCTGAACTTTGCCAAGAGCTTGAGTAGTGATGGAGGCCTTTCCACTTCAAAGGTACGTCACAGCCATTTGCTTATGCTCTGTGCAGTGAAATGACTGTCTAGTTCTGATAAGAGTTAATTGTAAAGGTGAGTTATTTGGAAACTCTTTTCTAGCTTAAAATGTCATCTAGCATTTTTTGGATGAGAAATGTAATTTTTTAATTAAAAATAAAATAAAATTCACGTATGTTAAAGTATTATAAAAGATTGGTTTCCTCCTTAGCAGAATGTAGGCTCTGGCAGAAATACGGTTTCAGGTGTGGGTGTAGGAGGGGAACCAAACTTGGATGAAACAGGATTTTATCTTCCTGGGGTGGGCTGCCAGTTAAATTTCTGCAAATAGCAATGTCATAAAGCATGATTTTAGAGAAAGACCATGTGCTTTCTAGAGTAGCAATTGGGAGAAAAACAACAATATTATAAGGAGGCTAAATGTAAAAAGCGAGCTTTCTCCTCATCCACCTGGAGTCTTGCAAGATAAAATTGCATTTAAAAAATATGCTTTATACAATACCTTTTCAAAATCAGAGTATAACAACATGAATCTTAAAAGTTCCAGGAGCGCCTGCTTGGTGAACTCTGCTCTCACGGTACTAGGATATAAAGGTTAATTAAAGAAACAAGTTCTCCATTTCCCAAATGTGGCTAAGGAAGACACATTAGCAAAGCCATATACAAAGCTGAACAGCAATTAGAGAGAATCAAAAAACAGACACACAAAATGGAACCTTTGGCAAACCTAAAGATAGACTCTACCTCAGCATCTGTCGTTATGTTACAAACATCAAAAAAACCTTACGTTTCTGATTTTTGCTTCTTGTTCCACCAACCTACCCTGCCACACATACACATTCTTTGCCTCCACATTCCCCTGTAGCAGGGTTTTGTAGGAAATTGAAATGAAAAGAGTTACTGTGAAAGGATATCATCTGAGGTGAGAGAAGGGAAATGACCCTGTTGGAACAATGAAGAACATGTATGAGAAATAAAGAAAATCAAGGTTTAGTGGAAAATAGTAGTGTGTCCATTAAGAGGTTGAGATACAAGAGGTGGGAGGCACTTGACTTTATATCCACAAAATTCCTGGCATCGTTACCTTGCTTTTCTTTGACAAACAGTCAATGGTCCTCTGGGTGCTTCATGTGAGTCAGTCATACTTCAAACTGTAATTCAGTGAACTTCCTATTTATTTATTGTCTGTCTTCCATATACTGTACCACCCAGGCTGTTTTTCTTTTTTTCTCTTTCATTTGTCAGTATTTTTTTTAACTCTCCTGAGTCATTTTTAACATACAGTTAGGAATTTTTCCAGCCACTTGAAAATTCTATACTCTTTTCCTGCCATTTAAAATACAGTATTACAGTAAATCACTGCTACTAGGAAGAACATCCTGACTTGATCAGTGCAACCATGGTGTAAAGTGTGATAGACAGAATTCAAACACTAAGAGGACAGTCTCTAGTTTTCATACACCATCCTTTAGTTAAAGATAAGTAGTAGATTAACTGTATTTAAGACATCAGAAATATATTTGTATATATTGGGTATTACTAATTTTTTAACTATGACAATTTCACACAGAAACCCTTTTGTTGGAAACTGAATTTCTCATGTAATAATTAGCTGTGGAATATTACCCCAAACAGGTGTCTGTAGCCTGTCAAAGTCAGAACAGGTGATTTAGAATTAGCGTATTAAAAGAACTGTGAATTAGCGAAGCAAAAACGTGTTAATTTCTTGTTCCATCTGTTAATATGAATTCACTGCCAAATATTTTACTTTGTAGAACTGTGCTGGGATTGGCAAGAACATACACTATAAAAAAAGTTTAAAGGCCTGAATGTTTAAAAATCATGACATACGTTACTGCAAAAATAACTTCTACATTTTGAGCATGCTTTTTTTCTTTTTTATCTTTGAAAAAAATAACTGCAGAGATTGCCATATAATATAGAAAGTTAACTAAAGAAAACATACGATCAAATGTTAGACCTTTAAAACAAAAATTGGAAGAAAATGTTATTCAAGAATGTTTGATTATAAATGAAGACTAATTCTTTAGTGCTACTTCTCAGATGTATCTGAGAACTACTTTGAATTGCTGAAAGATACAGGGAAAATATCTGCTGCTACCACACAGCTCATACCCTATAATATCCTCTTATACAGAGATGCCATTATAGAAAGAGAGATCATTTTTTCTCCCTAAATACTGTAATCCTTTAATAGATTATGGTGCAATTTAGGTCACTAAACCACAATCTCTGTATAATACCTAAATCTATTCTTCGTTAGCTTAGTTTCACTCCTTCCCCCAAATTTTCCTTGCATGGATAAAATCAAAATACATTATACCTTTAACTCCATATGCATGTGTGTATTTGTGTGTGCTGGTGGTAGCAGTAGCGGGTAGGGAGGAGGAAAAGAGGGAAGGCCCATAATAAAATAGAAAACAATTTGTATGGGTATCCCCGTTCCAAAATACGAGGAACTTGTTCTTTAACTGGACATATTTTTATTCTGAAAACCTTGCGAGAGCTTAGAGCTACTGAACTACTGAACCTGTTTACCATCTTTGGATCTCTTTTCTTTGCAAGCAGATCCTTGGGAAAAGAAAGGAACCTGCACTGAATTGAAATTTCTGAGCTTAGACATATGCTAGGAGTACAGTTAACTTGAGTTACTTTTTCCATGCTGCTGAATTGGGTCCTGAATGAGGCAGTTTTGTGACTTAAACAGATTTCACTAATTTTCCTTCCTTGCACATTTAAAAAACAAACCACACTCTCCCATATTGCTGTTTGGGTTTTAACCGAGTGAAGGCATGCACACCCAATTACTATAAGCACTTTAAGTAAAGCTTAAAGATATGCAGCATGTTCTTAACTGCAAATGATATGATAGGTAGTGTCTTTCCTCTCTAGTCTTATGTCACATCCAAGAGATTAATCCTCTCATGAATCATCCATAATGACTAGAATAATTTGGAGAACTGAATGAAATTTTTCAAATTATTTATATCATGAGCTCACAAGAACATGAATGGTGGGTTATGCAAACACAAACCACGCTTACAAAAGATAAATATGAAGAAGGGAGGGTGAGGGTTAAGTCTATATTTCTAAAACTGGACTTCGATTTGACACACTGGCATTATTACTTCACTGTTTCAGCTGATGAAACACGTAAGGGAAATGTATTGTTTCCAACATTTAAATGTAAAAATAATGACCTTTTGTATAGCTTAGAACAAAAGAACCAAATTCTTTAAAGATGTGAGATGCCCATATTATACGAGGTTCATAATAATATTTTAAGAAAAAATTACACTCCTCTAAACTATCTGGTGATTTCTTTCCTATTTGAAGCACACAGACTTAGCATAAGTTTTATAATTCTTTCTAAACATGATCTCAGACAAAAGACTATACTCTATTTCCCATCCTATTTAAGAAATATGGTGGTGGTGTAGAGGGATTGATGAAATATTTCCAAAATTCTATACTATCAAGCTAAAAATTCATATGAAACTATACAATACATAAAACATTTTATGGAGTTTTAAATTATACAGTACATTAAAGTTTTAGTTGACTTATCTGAAAAGACATTTTTGGTATGTAAATAAAAATGCAAGGAGAAGAACCTGTCAGAAAGTAAATAAAATATGTAAATTAAATAAAAGGTAAGGCAGCTACACTTTTTATATAAATAACTGTGTTAACAAAGCTTTATGCATATTACAATATATTCAGATGCAGAGCTTTTGCAAAAATAAATTCATTGCTCCTCTCCAAAGAATGGATTAAAACAATTTATTTTATAAAATTTGGATAGATAGGATAAGAAATGTAATAGCCATCCATGGAAAATAAATATAAAAATTATTCAAGCTCCATCTACTTTATGTTAGTAATGAGATGCACTTCATTCAAATTCCTTTCAATTGAAACAGTGCTGAGGAAGCAAAAACATGATTCTGTAGGAAATGATTTCTAATCTTCATGATAACGTACCGATATAATACAATTATTTACAATTGACTAAGAGTTAATTTCAATAGTATAACATCTTTCTTGCAAAAATGTCAGCTTTTATTGATGAAACAAACTAAGAATAAAACATTTTTACTTGTAGTATTACAGTGCTGTTTTTCATTCTGTTAACCAAAACAACACAGTAATACTGTAAACAAAAAAATAACATCAGACTGCTTGTGTTTGCATGATTTCATCAAGAACCATAAGCAATGGAATGAAGTACATTAGCTTTAATTTTGGAAAACACTTGATTCTTTTAGACTCCAGTCATGCTATATTCAAAATAAGAAGAGACCATTGGGCTAATTGTGTTAATTATTTATTATGTCATTGGAGTACATAAAATTAATAATTGAAAATGACTGATCTCAAATATTCAAGGTACGTTAAAAGTAAATAATATCTGACAGACAACACTATCTATCTGCACACACACACACACACACACACACACACACACACACACACATGCATACACCTGTTCATACATGCCAATTGTTCTCAAATGAGGTCTAAATGTCTCCAGACAGTTTAGTTGCCATGACTTGAGGAACAGGGCTACTTATACCTAGTGCACAGAAGCCAGGGATGCTGCTAAATATCCTACAGTGAACAGGACAGCCTCCCACAACAAAGAAGTATCCAGTCCAAAATATTATTGTACCTAGTTTGAGAAACCTTGAGATATACCTGTAGTTTTTGTTGCTAACATCTGCCCTCTCTTAATTGAGAAATATCAAGTACTTACATCAATTAACCCTTGTTAGCCACCAGACTGGTTAAATCAGATCATTACCGTAATAGAGGAACAGGATTCATTCTTAACTTTAATTTATGGAGTGCATACTCTGTGTCAGGCCTTGTTGTGGGCATAGTTCTAGAACAAGTTGGCACTTGTCTAGTCCAATTCCTTCACTTAAGGTTTGGTGAATAATTATCCTAGTAAGTAAATTGACTTGCCTATACTTACCTTGGCCTGGCTGGGTTTGAATTGAGTTTTCTTAACTCTGAGATTCCAGAACAATCTTTTGTACACTGAAACCTCTGCTCTCAGGGACCAACAACTGGGAATGGTAATTGTACAATGCTGATTTGCATTATGCAGGTGTTTTCCCATATACTGGCTAAAATTCCAACTTGCTTTGACTGCTTTGAGTAGGCTATTTGCTATTAAATTTTAAGATATATAGATAGAACATGAAGGAATAAGGTTGATTCCACAGGGATACTTTTATTAGATCTCATTAGCTAAGCAAATCTTCCTTGAGTCATATTTAATATTATATTTTAATTTTCTACTAAGGACCTTTAATAGAAACTACAAAAATAAAAATTCTTTTGGCAATGCTGTAACATATTTAAAGAATAGTATGAGAAAATATTTTCAGAATTAAAGATCAGCAAAAGTTTTTACTTCTTAAAAAGTATCATTTTCTTCCTTTTTGCCCTGGCCACCAGGAAAGTCAGAGCCAGATATGAATTTCACTAGCAGCAAAAATACTAGTTTGTATGTTCTCTGTTTCTTTATCTTTTCCATTACCCTGATTTAGTTTCTTTTTTTTTTAAGATGTTAGGAAGTATGAATAAATTATTTAATTAAGTAGATACAATCTCTGTTTTCCTAGAAAGTTTACTTAAATAGTGTCATAGAATAATAATATTATAAATGGTTTTAAAACTGAATAATTAACATGCACTTTCTTCTCCTATGATTTACTCAATGATTTTGAATCTACTGCATTCCCTAGAATTTCATGAAAGGTTTCCAGGAATGCCATTTCTAGCATATTGTTAAGTAAAACAACCTCGCCTGTCAACGGCAGTATAAAGACTTGTAACTGTAATACTTAACCATAGCTCTTCTATTGCTGGGCACTCTGTTGTGTACTTTTTTGTGTTCTTTTTCCTACCATTAACTCAATCCTGCAAACTGGATACAATTATTCTTGTTTTACAGGTGAAGAACTGGAAGCTTGGAGCGGGTCAGTAACTTGCCTAATACTATCCAGTGAGCTAGTGGCAGAACTAGAATCCCACTGTAGATCTGACTGCAAAGTCTTTGCTTATTTTCACTTGTATGTCAGTCCACTTAATGCATTAAAAAAAAGGAAAAATTTTAATAGAGTATGAAATAAATTTCTAAGGTAGACGTTTAGTTATGATTTAATTCAATTTCTGGTATGACTTTTTATTGAATCTACCTATTGATAATTTACTTCATCCCCATTCTGGTTCTTACTCAAGTTTCCCTTATCCCACAGCTATACCACAGACCTAACAGTATAGTGTATCGTATCATCTGAAGATTTTAAAATAGTACAAAAAAGTCTTATTCATGGTCCAAAGTTTACATATTGTCTTTTTTTTAAGGGGAAGATTTTTTCATTTATTCTTTTATTTTTTAATTTTTATTGAAATAGTTGATTTACAATGTTGTTTTAGTTTCAGGTATACAGTAAAGTGATTCAGTTATACATATATACATATATATATATATATATATATATATATGTTATTTTTTACATTGTCATTCATAATAGGTTTTTACAAGATATTGAGTATAGTTCCCAGTGCTATACAGTAGGTCCTTGGTTGGTTATCTATTTTATATATAGTAGTGTGTATATTTTAATTGACTGTCATTTCTTAAAGGTTACTTAAGTGTACTTGTTTGAGGAAAGGTGTTGACTTACACTGCTTTCATCAAGAACATTATAAAACTGTGTAACTACTTTCATGCTTGTGAAAGACTAAAACTGATTAAGGCATTTCAACAAATAAAAGAATCCATAAATAAATGTAGTGATGCTTCATTTAATCTGAACTAATTATACTATAAGAACTACTATATCATGAAAAAAAAGAAAATATTTATAATTATGTGATGTAAATCTGACTGTTCACTAGCTGCCTAATCAGGACCCCACCATGCTCGCTCTCTCTGCCCCAAGCCATTGGAAGGTAAACTGGATAGACTCAAAACACATTTGTAGTAAGTATTGGAAATTTGTCTTTGGATGAGAGGCAAAGTTTTTCTTTCTCTCCTTTCAGACTGATACTATCCTTCAGATGCTTCCAGGATCCTTTCCCTCTTCATGCAGTTTGTAACATCAAACAGGAGATTCTGATCAGAATGTGTTGACCGACTATACTTCAATTGCATCTTGATCATATTATATTGCTACCTTCCTTGAGCCTTAGCATTTAAAACTCATCCACAATCACAAAATGAAAGGCCTTTTATTTATTTAAAATAGTTTACAGGTAGGATAGGCAAAACTCGAATATGGTTCCCAAGATTCCAGCCCCCTGGTATGAATGCCCAGTATAATCCACTCTTAAATGTGGGCAGGACCTATGAATGTGATGGGATACCACTCCTGTGGTTAGGTTTTGTTAGATGGCAAAGGTGAAAGGATTTTGCAGATGTATTTAAGGCCACAAATCCATTGACTTTGAGTTAATCAAAGGCTGATTATCCTGGGTGGGCTTGACCTAATCAAATCTACCCTTTATAAGATGATCAGCCCTTCCCCTGAAAAAAAAAGACTGGAAGCAGTAAAGATATTCTCCTACTGCTCTTGAAGAAGCAAACAGCAATGTTATGAGTTACCTAGGAACTTAGTCTACAACCACAAGGAACTGAATTCTGCCAGTGTAGCCTCAGGTGACATTGCAGCCCCAATGGACACCGCAAAAAGAAATCTCAATAGTAGCCTTATGAATACCCTGAGGACCCAGCTAGGCTGTGCCCAGGATCCTGACCTATGGAAACTCTGAGATAGTAAGTGTGTGTTTTTTAAGCTGCCAAGTTTGTGGTACTTTGCTAAATAGCAGGAGACAACTAAAGGAGGGATCAGCAGGTTGGTGAGATATTAGCAAAACAGGTGGAGAGAGTGGGAAGAAAAAGACTATTCAGGGCTTACTCCCACTCAGGAAAATAAAAGCTCCTCCTAAGATGTGGGTGAATTACAAGGAGGCCTGGAATCAGGACCTAGAGTTTGTTTTACCCAAGCACACTGCTGCTTGTCTCCAGATCAGTCACACTTGCCCTAAAAGCCCTCTCCTAAATAATACTAATGAGGACTAATATTTTTTAGTATTTCCTAGGTGCTAGACACTGTCCAAGGCAATTCACATGCATTATCTATTTTGATCCCCATAACCACCCTGAGATAAGTAATTATGTATTATTATCAGCCCTATTTATCAGATGATATAATTGATGATACATATAGGTTAAATAATGTGCCATCATCAAATGGCTAGTAAATGGCAGGGCCAAGAATTAAACACAGATCTAACCAATAACCCCATGATCTGAATACTTCTGTAGTTTTCTCTCCTCCATACAGGGACTTGCCCCTCTCTACCTCTACCAATCTGAGAACTGCAGTAAGCACCGTTCTCTTCAATCTCTGCCCATAAATCTTAGAAAGATTTTCTATGTCTTTCTCACATTTTTGGTCAGTATATCAAGGCATTTTCTTACCTTAATGTAGCATTTTAATTTGAATAAACGTGGCACATCCTTATATAAGAAATTCACAGTATGCCCAATAATATTACTGAGATTGTTCCAATTGTTCTTAATGTAGAGATGGGGAACAGGTGTTAGTAAAAAATGTTGTTTCAAGTTGAAAAAAAAACTTGGTTAAAAATTTAAGACTATTCCACAAACTGTTTTTATAATGAAATAAATTATTTATAAGATACACAATACACTTATTTAGAAAATATCTTAAAGAATATAGTATCAACTAGAATTTATTTGATTGACATAGTTTTGGCACTGAATGATATTTATATATTTTAAATTACCCTTAATTTGTTTACAACAGTTGCTCAAATTCCATTTGTATAGAAGGACCAGTTTTCCCTAAAGCACTGATATTCTACTACCAGTTTCACATTAAAGATCTGTTTTTGCCTAAATGTTCACTGACGATTGAAACACCATTAAAAAAATATATTGGTTGTGTCTCAAGTTTGATATGTCTAAACTATTTGGATTTTACAATTTCATCACCATTATACTCAATTTTGATTTTGGAAATACCATTTAAAAAGATGTAGAAGGATCAAGATTTGACCATCTTTGACCTACAAAAATAGCAACTTCATACAGCTTAAAGCAAGACTTAAATAATGATTCTGAAGTATCCATAAAACTCAGTGAGCATTGCTGTAAGACTGACCATACTTTTAGTTCAATCTGCTTTAAAAGGTTAAATGGATAAGCCAGAAATAAGAAAGTGACTTTACCATCCTGTGAATGTACATATTTACCTTGTGATGTTATACTTATTTAGAAAGGAGCAGTTTTATTATGTTTATCCTCAAGGATATAAACCATTTTGTTTGGCCTCACAAATTATGAAATAAGGGTTAGATTACAAAACCACAGGAGTTTATTTGTGGTCAAGCTTATGATTTATTCAGCTGAGAATTTTCTCTTTGATAAAAGGGTCATTTATGTGGAAGGGCAGAACTATTCCTCCTGAGTTAAAATGATAGGAATACATATGCTTTTATAACATGCTAATTCAGCTATCACGTGGG
>NW_006795112.1:923793-962282 GCF_000442215.2 Lipotes vexillifer | reverse complement strand
GAAAGAGTTGGTATTTCACTACCTGGGAAATTTTAGAGTCATCTGTGTACTGGAGAATGCCTGATCTCCTTCTTCTCCAAAGGAACTTTTGTCATAAAACAGAATTTCTTCCCATCTTCCGTATTATCTGTGCCACTAAGTTAAATAAGTATTTTCACCAGAAATGCAGATTTTCAGCCCAGAATTTCACACCACATTGGACTGAAATTTTCAAAAAGAATATAAAGTGTCAGAATTATTTTTAGTCAGAGCAAGAAGTATTATTTATACCTTGCTATGGTTTTTTTAATGTGAAAGTTTAACAAAATGTTAACTTGAGGGGATAAAAGTGAAATCTGATTGTCAGTAGTATTAAAGGTCCTCTTTAGCAATGTCTTGTGAGAGCAAAGGTGGTGGTACTGATTGCAGTGGTGGTTGATATTTTAAATGTAGAATCACAAAAAAGGAATGAGGATGAGACTAATGGATTTGGAACACAAAGGATGCACAGTATAAGCACTTGGCATTCATTATCTCTGGTGACAATTTCAACATGCCTATGTAGGAGAGGTTATTAGGTCTATTTAGCAGGTGAAGAAACTAAGATAAATGAGATTAAAATTCACTCAAGGTCATGCTTATAGTAAGTAATTGAGTCTAAAAGTAAACATGGCTGGATTTTAGAAACTCAACCTCCTAATTTTTCATATATAATCACCTTGGTCACTACTTGATTAGATAAACCAAGTGGGACCATATTCACTATTTAAAACCTTTAAAGAACACTCTATCTATCTATCTATCTATCTATGTATCATCTATTTATCAACTTATCTATTTATCGATCTCCATTTGTATATATATCCATACGTGTGTAGACATAAACAACTCACACATTTATTGTAATATTGTAACTATTTTCAACCCACAAGTGGTGCTGAATTAGCATTAAGCAATTTCATTATCAAACAATTTTGCATTTAAAAATATCCCATGTCAAACTCTAAGAATGAAGATACTATAAGGAGATAACAGCATTGATATGTATATCTTATCCATTATAAAGTCATCATAGTTACCTGCGGAGATAGTGTTCATAACGTATTGATAGCTGCTTTTTTTTTTAATTAGTGCTCTTTTGTCATCTTTAGGAAAATGATAAATTGACAAAGTTGATAAATGGACTTTGTTATTTTATCTTCAGAACCTATTATTTTGGAAACATTTAACAGCTCTCCTTTGAGGATCTAAGATCTAATAAACAAACAAACAAACAAACAAATAAATTTACCTCATCAAATTCACCCATGTAGAATTTAGCCAAAAATAAGTAATTGCGGAAAACAAAAATGACAGTAAAAAACAAAGGCGTTGCCTTAGAGTTCATGTTGAGGCTTGACTCATTAGCACAAGTGTTAGATGACTTTCAGTACATATTTTAAAGTGTTCATCAACATAGTAACTCTATCAATACAATGATGCAGTTGCTACACTTGTTGGTTTGGTAATTCCCTGTTAGATATAGATCCTGTAATAATTTAATATACAATGCAGTTGAGAAAGCTGTGTTCTCCTTTTCCAACTTGTACACAACTGTACTCCATCTCCCAGCCTCCACTGCAGTTGCTGTGACCATGTATTGGTGCTAGTCACTGGAATATAAGAGGATAAGATGTGTCCAGTTTCTGGGACAAGGCTTTTAAGCAGCTGTTGTGCCCTAACTATATACTCTCTCCTTCTGGACAACAATAATGAGGCTCATGAGCAAGCAGAGCCACAAGATGCAAGGGGCAAGGGTCCCCAAATCACTGCCTATCCAACGGGAGATGGGGGAGAGCTGCCTGCTCAAGAGCCCCCAACTTGGAATGTTTGTAATTATGTTCTAGTTCATCATCAGATTGTCTGTTTTGGTTGAGTCATTACACATGTTGGGTCTATTTGTTATACCAGTTAGGGAGACACCAACTTATACATTGAGAATATTACACAGGTAACAAAGTCAATACTTAGACATAATTTGAACCCATATATAAAATGAAGTATATCCAATTTATTGAGTGTTACTATGTGTGAAAAACTTATGGTTACATAGGATAGAGTGTTACCTATTAATTTTGCCTCCCTATGGCCACATCTGATCCCATTCTACTTGATTTTAATCTTTCAATGTGCTTAATCTATTGACCAAACTGAATGATGGGCTTCCACGTGTCACACTGGCACAAGCAGGTCTGGCTTATTCTAACGTAAGTACTGAGCTAATAACACTCCTGTAGAAAGTTCCCAGATTTTCTGCCCCAAAGTGCTCAACATCTGTTCCCTTAAGAATAAGCTTTCTGATCTGTCTACACAGAATTCAATCATTTTCCCTTTATAATCTAAAATATTTAACTTATCAAATGCTATTAAATAAAATTGTGTATGACAGGAAGTACTTTGCTGCTGCCTTTGCAAGGGTTTCTATAGGCTTTTATTGTATAGGATGGAGGAAAAAGAAGACTTTCTAGATTGATTTCTCCCTGGGAACATATAGCTACCCCTCCAAATTATTCAGAGCGGTGAGATTTTACTCTCTCTGTGCCTCTCTATGTAGACTTGCATAAAGCATTTTGCATATTGATTTTAGTTACTGCATATGTGTTTGTTCAAATATTTCTTATAATGAGTAAGTTGAGGAAATAAATCTAATTATTCCTAAATTATTAATTTTTAGATCTTGAACTAGAACTTATGAAAACTCAGAACTTCTTTTTTATTATATAAGACTCATCATTAGCTGCTTTCTTTCTTTTTCTTATGTTAAAAAAAAAATGGAAGGAGGAGCCAGTACTAGAAATGTGAATTAACATGTGAAAGTTAAAAGAGTAAGAACTTTAGAATCTTGAAGCATATCCCAAAATGGTTCTTGCCACACACTGTATGTGTGACTCTGAACAAGTCTCTTAACATCTTTGACATTCAATTACCACATCTGTAAAATGGGGACAAAATTCTCATGGGGAGGTTGTGCATGTTAAATAAGATAATGAATGTAGAACAACTAGCACAGTATCTGGGGTACTATTTACTTGTTGATTATTTTGATAATTTAATTTACTATATAATTATTTTGAGACTTACTTTGGAAGTACTGAGATCCACATATACCATTGCCACATATGTGATGATATTAAGGTTATGCATATGGATTTTAGTAACATATTTTCTGATTAAATCTTTACCTAAAAGTAGTACGAGAATAACTTAATAACACTTGGTATGGATTTGCTGAAATGAGATTCAAATCAGTTTAATGATTTTAAGTTTGAAAAGTACCAATATGTCTTGGAAAATAATTATTAGAAATTTTCTTCATGGCACTAATTTTCCATTCACATGAATGAGGCTTAGTGAAGCTGTCATAATCATCTTGTAATGATACAAGTGGAAATTCTCAGAGATGATGTTATAATGATAAGGTAAAGCAAAGTTCTGTCAATACCATGGTGTGCTAAGGGGATAATAAGGAGCTTCAGTATTTTAAGATGCTAACTAGGGATTACATCCATTTGAGGTGGAATCCTAATATTACCTTTTTACTAATCCTTCCACATGGAAATTCATAGCTGAGACTGAAGTACCAATATCTGTATAATAATATACATGTGGATGGTACGATCTATAGCCAGAAGTGATAGAGAACAAATCAACTCCAGTTATCTATTTTTTTTGTTTTTTTTGGGTTTTTTTGCGGTACGCGGGCCTCTCACTGTTGTGGCCTCTCCCGTTGCGGAGCACAGGCTCTGGACGCGCAGGCTCAGCGGCCATGGCTCACGGGCCCAGCCGCTCCGCGGCATGTGGGATCTTCCCGGACCGGGGCACGAACCCGTGTCCCCTGCATCGGCAGGCGGACTCTCAACCACTGCACCACCAGGGAAGCCCTAGTTATCTATTTTTAAGCAATTAATAACCAGATACCTGCCAGGGAATATGGGAGACTCCCCTCCGATCGGAGATAATTATACCTGTGAACACAGTGCAATAATTTAAGAATAAAAATGGTAATCTACAAAGCTATATAAGAATGTACAGGAGTGGTAGAGTAAAAGGTAGAAATAAGATGCACTCTATGCGAGACAATGCAAAGAGAATATCTAAAATGCAGGGCTCCTGTAGGGAAGAATAAAAAGTCCTGTGTCACTAGCTGCCCAACTTTGGATAGTTACTTAATTTCTCTATGCCTTAATTTTCTCATTTGTAAAGGGGAGATAACAATTGTGCATAGTACCTTTGTCACTAGAATTAGATGAGATACTGCATTGCAAAACATATGGTCTAGTAATTGGCACCTAATTAGTCCTCAATTATAGTCCTATGTGTTGTGGACTTCTTTTGTATTTATTATTATTACTTAAATGTGTACATATGAAATGTTGAGGCTCTATGCTGAATATTTGTCCTAGTCTGGGATGTAAACCTCTATTTCAATAATCATAGTTTTTCTTTCTTGCCATGGTTTAGGAGACACGCAAAAGGTTACAAGCAGGATTTTCTCTTTCTTTCTCCTCCAGTGCTTGTGAGTTAAGACTGATGATAAGTTTTTCTCACCATGCTTCTTGCACTCATCATAATGAGGCTGATACATAAAAGTATGTACTACTAAGACAATTTTACTAGTACATACTTAAATTCTAAGGGTTAGACTGGGTCTTCACTGAAGCCTAACTCTATCCAGAGACTCCTAGGAAACTACCTGATCATATTGCTTCTACTTAGGAAGATACTCTCAGGATGGAAGTACACAGAAGCAGTTTAGATTCTATTGTGCTGTTGCATTGAAAAACTATTTCTAAATCATCTTTCACCTTCTACGTCACCCAGCAATATGCTTAAGAAAGCTGTTTTCTTTCTTGTAACTACAGGTGTCAGATGCATCAAAAAAACAGAAGTGCCCTTTCAGCTCTTCTCGGTGCCATCCCTTGTCAGTTTCATGTTGCCTACAGCAACAACATAATACTGAAAACAGCAATGATGGCACTGGAAGTGCTCTGTGATTGACAAAGAAGAACAGTCATAGTCAGAGGTGGCTCCTCAGAGAATTCAGAACTCGCTTAGTGTCCTCCAGGGGCTCATCCCTTGATTTGAAGGAGGAATGAAGTGTTCGCTGCATGAGGAAGCAGAGTTGAGAAGTGACATAGGTACATAAGAATGGTCAGTTACTCTAAAAGTACTTAGAAGCAGGACAGGCTGAACACCCCAAGGTCTTGGTTAGGTTCTCTGTAAGAAGCTCTGGGGACCCAGAAATGTAATGGCAGTGAAGCACATTCCTTAACTCTCACACTTGTTGAAATTAGTAGAAGGTGGCATTTGTTTGGAAATCCCTTCCCAGTCTTTGTTCCCAGAACCCAGTATTCATTTTCCTGTGCCTACATACGTAGCTCCTTAGATAAACACTACTACTGCAACAAATCATCGAGTGCCAGGTCTTACCAGATGGTTATATTGAATTAAAAATATATGCAAAAATAAGTTCTAAAGTAAAAGTGGATAAAGATATAACTCTCACTAATTCCCCAAATTGCCTTCTATTACAGCCATGCTGCTACAAATACTGCCTTTATCCACCCAAATCTTTGTTCCCATCATCTTTCTCCTTTGAAGTCTTCTGTACTTTTCTATTCATGAAATTCTGCCCATTTATTAAGGACCAGTTAAAATCTTCATCCTTCATAAACTCTTTCTTGAGAATTCCCACCCTTCCTGGAAATCCTATTGCCTGCCTTTTATTTGTCCTTTAATATTGACTGTCCTTTTCTATTATTTTAGAATCTCTTTCCTCCTCAACAGAATCTAAATCCCTTGAGGTTAGAGGTCATTTTAAAATTCAGTCCTTTGCTGAACCCACATGACATGCACAAGGTAGAAAACATCCTGTGGAGAAAAGGACAGAAGTCTGAAGGCTGGGAGTGAACTGTACAAAATTATAAGGTGTAACCTAAGCAAAGTCTAATTAGAGGAACTTTCTTTCAGGAAGAAACTGTTCTTCCCCATTTTCCCCTTTCTTTTCAAGTGGTATTTTTCTATCTTTCATGGGAGATAAGATAGTCTAATAGAATTATATTGTCTAGATTTGAATTTAGATTCTAATTGATGTTTACCATATAGCTTTGGGGAATTTACTCCCTTCCCTGTGCCTCAGTCTCCCAACTGTAAACTGGGCCAAATAAGAATAATTGCCTTTAGCGTCATCTGGAGTATTAATTAAACTAACATATGTAAAGTGCTTAGAACAATGCCCAAAACATAGTGAATGCTAATAAATGTGGGCTATTATTTTGTTATGATTAAATTCCTTCTCATTAGCTTAGTATTCGATTAAATTTCCCTCTGGTTTCTAAGTAGAGGCCACTTGTTTGAATGTAGAGTCCCACTGGCTGGAAACCAGCGATGTAGTACCTAGAGCCTTAGGCTGGATATTAGGGGAGTTGACTCTTCGGTCACAGGTCAGTGCACCAGCCCAGGGTTCTTTGTGGGTAATCACTGATATTTCTGGATTGCCTTCAGCAGATGATGATAACCATACCAAATATGTGTGGTTTCCCTTCCACAGTACACATTTATCGCTCAGAAGTGCTGTCCCTTAGATTCTACACTTCCCAGCCCTCTCCCCTTGCTTTTAAATGGTGAATCACCTTCTTGCCAATAAACATAAGCAGAAGTGATGTGTGTCGCTTCCAGTCCAATTATGCCCCTCCTCTTCTTCATGCTCCTTTCACTGGCTTGATGCAGATGTACCCAGAGACCTTAGAAGCCACATGTTAAAGATGCTGGGTCCATCCTCTGGGAAGACTCTGGGGGTCCCTGATTGACTGCCCACAGGAAAGCTGCCTGCAATCAGCAATGCCCATGCTGGACTTTATAAGAGTGAAAAGTAACATTCTATTCTATTTGATCAATTATCTAGGGTGGAGTTTGTTTGTTACAGCAGGTAGCAGTTATCCTAACTAACACGTTGTCCATCAGTAAATTGGAAAGAAGCCCATCCATCTACCAAAAGTTAATTATTAGCCCATAAAATACCAAAGTCTCAGAAGCACCAAGTAAATACATCTGGTAATATTATCCTGCTAACTTAGTGCTTTTATTCTGAGAAATTTGTGTTAAAATTGCAAAATACTGAATAGTTCACAAGTGCTTCTCAACTCATCCATACATTTAAATGTTCTGGGTTCCAAAATATGCAATAGTTACAGCAAAGACTGTCTTGGGATCTTTAAAGGTGCTTATTAAGATTCAGGTATAAGGGAAGAGAAGGCTTAGATGGAGACAATCATTTATCTTCAAGACAAACACCAAAGGAGTTTTAAGTAAACAGTTGAGCAAGACCAGTTTACCACTGAGTTAAGTTCCCAGAGCTTTAATGAATGTTCGTCAAATGAACTTAAATGGTTTTATATAGTAACTCCCAAAATATCACTGATTTTGCTGTTGTCTCTACTTTTAAGTGTAGAATTAAAAAACTGAATAGGCAAAAAAGGGAAGGTTTTTCTTTGGGCTCTTCTTGGGGCGGTGGTTAAGTATTTGTTGCCAAACAATAGCTAAATTCAGATTTGAATATGAACAGCCCATCATCACATTATTCTTTTACCACTTAATATTTGCAACACATATATACTTTTAGTTACCTCCCAGACACCCAACCTTAAGACCCATCTCTGAGATACTTTCAGTCTCTTTCGTCAGGTGCTTGTGGAATTATGCATCATCAACAAAGCCTGACATCTCTGATGGACTGAGGTGGTTTTAAACTCCAAAATTAGTGTTAATCTAACCTCTCCAAAATGAACACAAATTATATTCTTGTTGGTGACAGCAGATTTGTTTGTGAGTAGACTTCATTAAGCACCCCCTGCCCTAGCATCTATGGGTCTCAAAACAAGAATACAAATGGAGACATACATGCTGTATGTGTAAATATTTAACAGTTGTAAATGCAGTTAACAAACTTCACAAAATCATTTTCCAAACCATTTCATTGGTTGTGAGGACTAAATATGTTGATACATGTCAAGGAACCATACCTGGCACATAGTGAGGACCCAGTAAATGTTAGCTGCTATTCTTGTTGTTGCTATTGTTGATGATGATGACTTCCTCTCCTTGAGAGAATTTCATAACAACTAAATGACTCAGGGATTGATTATTGCACCACGAGGCTTCTCTGGACCCCGAGGATACCCTCTTGATTAATGAAACAATGTCTGAGAGGGTGGCATCTTTTCCACCAGAGCCAAAATGCATACTAAAGTGACTGTAACAAACAAAAGACTTTAGGCACTGGAGCTTCTGCAGGCATTAATTTTGTAATAACTTTAAAAATGAGAATTCTAAGATAATTTATTTAAATTTTACACTTATATTTATGTATGATAAGCTAAGTGAAATTTAAGTGCTAAAGGAAGGTTTTGAATAAAAATGCTGATTAAAATCAGTAATTCTGGTATTGTTGGATTAATACTTGGCTTAGTAATGTTATCACTTAAAACTAATGGGGTCAATATCTATTTCTAGAAACAATCAACAATAGCTCCTAAATTATAGTTGTGTTTCCCAGCCCTGCTAAAATTAATGGTCTTGTAAAATTCCTATTATAAGAATTTATATTTCAAATACTGAAAACTCTGCTATGAATTATTTACATAAATAATTATTTTTAAAAATCAATAAGACTATTTTAAAGTTTTGGAACTAAAAACAAGATTTTTTAAAAAGTTGCTCTGTGAGTAATTTATAAACAAAAATTACCCATCTTTCTATCATAATAATTTTTAAAAGGACTGTCTTTTCTATTAAATTTTTAAATTCAATTTTACAGGCTGTTACTCTATAAATAGAACAATCCATTTTAAATGGGCAAGGTGAAGTATATAAATAACATTATTAGTGTTGCGACTAACAAGTTTTGAACTCTGCATATTTACACATAAATAAAACCAAACCAAAGAGGATACCAATCTAAGAGTAAATGAATAGTAGGGGTGGCATAACAATTATTTCCATAGTTTAAGATGTAAATGGATCAAAATAATTGAGTAATATTGGCATCTTCCTGCATTATAAATTGAAAAAGTACATTAAAAAGTAACTAATTTAACTTTAAAGACAGCAAAAATACTTATATGGAAACTATTAGATTTATCTTAACTTTCTCCTTTTACAATATTCTAGGTTATGGGCTGGAAGCTAAAGTTACCCCAAATGTCTGATGAAACTGGTAAATCATTGCAAAGCCCAAGCAACTGAATTTCAAAATAAGAATAAGATGTGCTTATAGGATAGAAAAGCCAAATGTTATTTGTACTCATTGTTATTAATTTGGGGGCACTTGGTTACGACTGTCAAATAGCACCACTGAGAAATGGACATTTCTTTGAGAAGCAGCCACAGCTTTCTAAAAGTATTTTGAAACTTTCCAGTTTCTAAAGTATTTTTATTCTGAAATTTTAAAACATGCCGTGTCTATCTATCTAAATGAATTTCTAGTTGATTTTCCCCAGTATCCAAGTACAACTCTTAAGCATATTGGAGACCTTTACATAGAATATGCTATTTAGTGATAGTCTCAGCTCCAAACTTGATGGAGAGAAGGGAGGTGGGCTTTGACCCAAGCAGGGCAATAATAAAGTGGGTAGATATGGAGGGCAAAGGTTCAAACTGAGTCAACTGGAATTCAAATCAATTCATCCTAGTTAAAACTGTACATTTGCTGAGTGCTAACCTGAGTCAGCTCTTAACAAAAGAGGCAAGAAAAGAAGACCTCTCCCAGAGCACCCACTCTGGCTTGCTATTGGGATTTTCAGAAGAGAACCCACCAGATAAAGCATCCTAGTTCTTCAGAACAGGCAAAAACACTGTTACATGGTGTGATGTTTAATTTTGTGTCAACTTGACCAGTAAAAGGTGCCCAGATTAAACATTATTTCTAAGTGTACCTGTGAGAGTGTTTCTAAATGAGATTAGCATTGGAATGGGTGGACTCTAAAGTAGATTGTCCTCCCCAGTGTGAGTGGGCATCATCTAATCTGTTGAGGGCATTAGTAGAACAAAAGACAGAGGAAGGAGAATTGTTCCCTATTTTCCTGCCTTACTGATTGGGGTGGGACATCTCATCTTCTCTGGGACTGGGATTTATTGGCTCCCTGGTTCTCATGTCTTTGGACTTAAACTGAAATACACCACAGGCTTTCCTGGGTCTCCAAGTTGTAGATGGCAGAACAAGGGATTTCTCAGTCTTCATAATTATGTGAAACTAATTCTTCATAATAAATCTCCATATATATGTGTATATGTATCTGATATGCATACACATACACACACACATATCACTGGTTCTCTGGAGAGCTCTGACACATGATATCTATATAAAGATATCAGAAAAGATCAATTCAAACAATCCTTCGAAAACAATCATTTGATTTTGAACTACTATACAAGAATGCTTTGCCTTTCTGTCATAGCACTTAGCATTAACAAAACAAAGTAAAACACATAGGGATGTGTGTGTGTGTGTGTGTGTGTGTGTGTGTGTGTGTGTGTATCTGCTGCTTTCCATATAGATTTAAACACCTTGAGGACAGGTAGAGTGTCTTATACATCTTTATATTCACTGTTGCCCCCAGTATCCCTTCCAAAATATTTAATCCAATATCTTAGAAAATGTATTCTTTAGTATATTTTTGCAAATAAGTTGAATTCAGTTAACCAACTGATTGGATATATTTTTGATAGGAATTATCAAACCAAGTCAAATTCACTAAGGCTTTCTTTGTTGCTCTTGTTACTAATTCTCACCTTTTTTTGCTTCGATTTTGGGCATTCGTTGTGACCTGCTCAATGTCAGGCCACAGAACAGTAATGCTTCTCCCTCACTGTTAATATCATTGGCAACTTTATAACACCCTGTGTGCTTTCTTCTCTCTGACAAATTTTTCATATTCCTTGAAGTCAACACCCGGCCGATGCTGTTCTTCTCTACCTTGTCACCTGTTACCATCCCAGCTACTTTAATCATCTCTCCAATAATCTCTTTAGTATATGGGCTGAAACACATCGTCAGGTGCATTTTATTTGATCCATATAATGTGTAAATTTTTAAAAATAAGTTGTTAATATTTAAAATCAAGAGATTCATGTAAAAATGCAGATTTGGCAATTTTGTTTCATATTTTTGCATGCATCAATGATCTACAGCTGAAAAGCAGCTGTTTTTGTTTTTGTTTTTGTTTTTGTTTTTCAGATAGGACAAGCAAACTCCAGTGTATAATTGTCACATTTTCCTCAGCACTTAAACCATACCATTTTATGTCTTTACTTTACCAGTCATAAGCATTTCAGTATGTGGTTCCTACTTGAATATTTTCTGAACCTACGTCTTATCATTTAGCTCTCATTACTCAGTGCTTAGATCTTCTGCCTATATATTCTAATCCTCAACCAAAACTCACTTTCACCAACCACTTTCTCAACACCTTCTCCTCGATGTGAACAGTTGATGGGGAAAATTATGGAGTTGTTTTGCCTGAGCCCAATAGATAGTTTGCTATCTTCTTTGAGCTTGGTACATTATCACTTTGCACTCTGACCATTTCATGAATTATTCAAATCAGTTGCAAACTCCTTGAAAACAGGACCCAAATTGTTTATGCCTCTGTAGCTCAAGTACCTAAAGTTGCCTGAGTAGCAAATATAGTCCATTCATTTAGGTATTCATTCAAAGCTTTTTAGGTGTGGCTATTTAAAGGATCAGACTGCATTTGATGTCATGCAGTATATGAAGATTTGACAAATTTATCAGCTGTGAAATAATTCTTCTCCCTCTTCTAATTTTTCTTTTGACCTCACCTTAGGGTGTGTGAAAGTCACTATGTACGAATTGAAAGGATACGTGGTAAGAACAAGGCATCATACTTTTGTTAAGAGGACCCCAGATTTAAGGTTTCTTTACTTGTCCTTTATAAAAACAACTCAGAACAAATGAGAACCTACAGAGGCTGCATGTTGTAATTCCTGGGCACATCTGGGTGGGATAAGAGGGAAGAAGCTTTGAATCTCTGCAGCCTGTATCCTTCTTTCCAACCAGGGTTTTCAGACCTGTAAATGGTTATCAAGTGTACTGCCTTCTACAAAGATTTAAAATTCATCAAACAGACAAAGTGTATATTTAACACTCACATAAGGGAATACAGAATGCCTTTCAATACATCAAACTCCTAAACCTTTTACATCCTTCATTTTTAAGCTACATGGATTTTGATTTGTACAATTTTAAAAATATTCTGAAGCCTAGTCAATCTAACAGTAAAAAGCACTGTTGCACAGTAAGAAATCAAGAAATACAATTCAGCAAACCTGGTATAGTTGGTCCCCAGGGAAGCTTTTTTCCAATTTGGTTTGTCATAGCCCAGATCCATCATGTCATGCTAGCCTAACTTACTACTACTGTCTTTCATTTTTTCCCCCCTTTTTTGGCACACTCCAACTATTTTCTGTTAAACTAGTGCTGTCACAAGAAAACATATAAAAATGCTCTTTTGCAAACACTCTGTTTGGTTCTCTCCTGAACTCTCTGGAGCTACGGATTTCTCTCACTGTCTTCATCAGGGGTGAATGTTGACAGATCACTGCACCTTACTGGTGTAGTGACAGGCTTGATGCTGTTTTGTGTAAGGTGAAGAAAAAAAAAAAAATTAAGCATCTTTGCCTTGCATCTAGAAGGTCCCTGATTGGACAACAAAGACTTATGTTCAAAGATGATTAGCTTAAAGGCATTTCAGAGATTTCTGATTGTAGCCGCGGTTGGGTATCTTGCTGCTGGGTGAAATATGTATTCCCTTGAGAATAAAGGCAGCAGCAATCCTTTTCTGCTGAGATGGCACCTTTAATAATTCCATGTATTTATCAGTATTTGTGTCAAGGTCTTAGGGATTTTGCCCTTCAGGTGAGGCTAAGAGTAGATGGAATGGATAGGGTAAATAGTTCTTAAAGGTATCTTCAGAGAAAAAATAATTGTCCCAAGGTATCTAGGAGAATGAGAAGAAAATATTCTTGTGGATGAAAATGTACACAGCACAGAAAAATATCTCCAAATTTTCTAAAGGGAAGAGTGAATAGCCTTTAGCTATTCATAAAGGCCAAGATAAGCTATGGCTAAAAAAATTGTACAGCACTGTTCTTTTTTTCCAAGTTTGAATCAAGTAAATCTAAAGAAATATATCTTTTTAAAAGGTTAAAAATTAAAAAAAAATTAGGTAAACTTATTTTTCCAAATAAATCAACAAGCTCTGTATGTGCTGTTGCCATGGATTTCTCCTGCATAACCATTCTGCATATTGTGTACGTGACTCCAAAGGAGAAACTGTTGGTCTGCAGTTAAGAGAAACAGGATGTGCACAAGACTTAACTGAATGTGCATACACATGGTTGGCGCTCCCCCTATGGCCTGTGGCCTCGCGTGACACCTTTTACTACCATCTGAGGCAGATTCATGTACTATTGAATCATGTGGCACTTTTTCCCACGTGGGTACACACTGGGCTTGGCTCTTTGTGTCCCTCATCAATGCAGAGAGCACTGTGTGCAAGGGTGAATGTGTTATAGAACCATTAGGGAGTGCCAGAGGTTTGAGGAGATAATCTTTCAAATCATGACTTTGATACAGTCTCCCAAAGTTTGAAAAATCAGAAAGTCAATTTGCAGAAATGGAACAGTAAGCATCCTTCCCTCGGTACAGAAGGCAGACTCCAAGAAGTGAGCTAAATTGGGGGGTTAGCCTTCCCAGAAGAGGCACACAGAGCAAAAGTCTCAGATGATTCTTTAAACTAGCCCATGAGAGCCCATCCTATTTTCCTCTTTGTTTTGGAAGCAAACTTTCAATGACACATCGGGGATATCAGTTCCTTTCAGGGTGACAAGCTGATGTCCTAAAGTGCGATTTTAAGGCTACAGTGAAGCCAGGCAGAAGATAGGGTGGATTTTGAGAAAGAAAGCAAGCACTTGTCATAAGTAAGTACACGGCCAGATAATTAGATTAAGACTGACCTCTTCCAATATCTTTTTAAGCGCATTTTCCACTGAAGTCAAAATCAGACTTCCCTCCTAACGACGAATATAATTTATATTTCTGGACAAATTTTATATTGACATTAGATAAAAGTAAGCTATATAAAATATATGGCCAGGCAATTACATTAATGTGTAGTAGGTTTATGCCAGTTTAGGTAACAGAATTATACATTTGTTCACTGTAGTGTTTCATTCTCAAAAATTCCAGTCATGGTCATGCCATTCCACTTCTAGAACTTCAGACTCCTAAGAATTATGCATTTACAGTGCAGAATGGGCTCTACACACCTGACTATATATTAAAAAGAACAATCATTGCAATAAACTAATGTCTTCCTGCCTATTTCCATTATACTAAAGTGTGTGATTCCTACATAGCTATTGAGATTCCCCTCTTCCCCACATTCTTTTCTCAGAACTACAGCAATCTTTCTGTCAGAGAAAATAAAAGGAAGCAGTAAATTTACTTCTATAGGAATTCATTACATGTATACATATGTATGTGTGTACTCACGTGCATACACACACAAATATGAACATGATTTCACATTCAGGTTATGCTCAGACAAAGCTGGCAATACAACAAGGGCCCAATTAAAAAAGAGAAATTCAAAAGTTTTAAATGGTTACACTTACATTGCCCTCATATATTACATGGTGTAAAATGAATGGAGGAGGAAAACAGAAATCTGATCAGAAGTTGTCAGAGCAGATCATGGTCTATTAGAAAGAGAGCTCTGGGCTGGGATTTAGAAAACCGGGGCTTTACTCTTTAGTTCTGCCATTTTTTTTAGATGTGTGATGATGAGGATGGTCATTCACTTCTATGAGACTCTTATTTCATCATTAAAATTATAATAACCCCTCTTTTCACAAAGGCCACTCTGCAGGTTAAATGTTGTAGTCTACGTGAAAACACTTTGTAAACTCAGATACACTTGGCAAATGTAAATGAGAAAGATTAAATCATAACACTCAGATTTTGTTCAAAAAAGTTATGGAATATTTAGAGAAGACAGTTTTTTCTTTCATAATTTTGTGCATCATGAATTTTCATTTCAAATTTTAGGGGATTTTTAAGATTTTGCTAAAGTCAACATTTAAAAATATTGTATGGATGTAAAATTATTTTATCTACACTTAAAGGGTATATAATGGTTTGATGTTTCAGTTTTTATGTATAACTTAAGTCTTGTTCAAACACACTAAAGATAGAGTTTTATTAGGACTGGCAAGAATGATACCAACACATATTCATAGACTTATTCCATCTGTATGGAATATGTAGATTTCACTCTAAATATAGCCTTTCAGTGTCGTTCTGAAATGCTTGTGCTTTGGAAATTTGAAGTACAATAAACTGATACTATATTAACTTGGTAATTTATTTTCTCAATTTAAAAAATTAAGTACCTTCTCACAAAATATTAGATGTTTTCTAATTTAAAAAGTAAATGCATACAGATCAACGACAACTCAGAAAAGATTCGAAAGCCCCTATACCACAGTATTTCATATAATGTATTTTCCATTCTCATTCTTAAGATATTTCTTATCAAACCAATTTGCCACCTGATCTGGGTAAAAAAGTTATTTGAAGGTAAAAGTCTATTTCCAAAGGACACACACACAAAATAGAAGTTTGGTATTATTTATTCAGTCACTCAGCTAATTTATACTTAACATGAATTTTGCACTGGTAGTTTGAGCGTTTAAGTGTATAATCTTAACCAGGTGTTTTGTATGCTTATACTTTTCATTTCTTTTATGTTTAAAAAATACCCTTTACACTATATTGAAAAAATATTGAATTAAGTAAGTTTCCACAGTTCTTTAATTTTTCAGTCAGTATTGGGTTTACAAGTAAAAGCCCCAAATGTAGAGGTATTAAATCAAATTTTTAATTTTTGTAAGGAATTATTAGTTGAATTTATATGTACTTAATTTCATCTGCACATGTCTTTTTTTTTTTTTTGCGGTACGCGGGCCTCTCACTGTTGTGGCCTCTCCCGTTGTGGAGCACAGGCTCCAGACGCGCAGGCTCAGCGGCCATGGCTCACAGGCCTGCACATGTCTTTTAGATGTCTTAAGAGATCCTGTCAAAAGACTGCATTATGTCATTGCATACTGCAAATTGTCAGTATAGTATATATCTTTGAGTCAGTCTCCAAAAGACTAATTTGATAAGTCTATAATATTTATTTTCAAAAGTTTATTACAATAACTTTGTTATGATAGAACAAAATGTACATTATCTCTAAAAGATTAAAAGAACAAAATAAGAATTAGAGACATGTGGGATGCATGTTTACTGAAATCTACCAGTCTTAGGCTGGAAATTTGTTTTTCATGCTTAGGAGAGCCTTGAAGGAAAGAAATATAACCTGTGGCTTATTTTTGGAGAATCAGGATCACCTTGTGTAGTTCCTGGCTTCTTGTATTATTTTCTCACTGATTTAGAATGTATGATGTTTTATTTCAGGTTTATGGGTTTTAGCTCAATGTCAGTTATCTCACTGGTTAAATTAATTAAGCCCATTTTTCTGGAACACTGTGCTAAGTGGCCCAAGGTCTTGGGCCTCCACTCTGTTGGACTGGCTCTGTTTGCTCTATACCATTACCATAACCAAGAGTATTTATCTACTTGTTACCTTTCACTTATTTATATATTTTTTCCAATTGCCTTTTAGCTCAGTGCCTGTAAAAATGGTCACAGATAGGCAGCCCTTGGGATAGACATGCTCATATACATATTTCCAGTGCTCCCAAAGGGTTTAATCTTGTTTAACAGTTGCCGGCATTTAAATATATTTGATAGATTTCACAACAAAATCTACATTTATGTTTTCCTTTGAAAAACTGGACTGAAAAAACTGGGCCTGTCCTTCTCTATGGTGACCATTAGGTGGCGCTGAGTTACAAGGGGCAGGGCTCCCAGTTCAACCAGCATCACTGGCTCTACTATTTTGCTGTAAATGAACTCCTGTCCCGTGTACGTATGTAAGTGTTGCCATTTTTGAGCCCTGGTCCAAAGTTGCAAGTGTGGGTGATTGAAAACATGTTTCTATTCTCAAAAATAAAAAGGAAATAAGGAGAAGGTTGTTTGGGGGTGGAATGCATATTTATTTGGAAGAAGGGGTGAATCATCAAAGTAGAAAATGTCCAGTGAACATTTGGAAATAAATGGCTAGTGCCAACACAAGAGGAAAAGATTGGCCATAGAGATTTTGGAATCACATGAGTAAAGGCAGAGCTGAAGCCATGAAAATGAATGAGTTCTTTGAAGGAGAAACTAGACAGCAAGAAGAATGAACGAGAAAGAGCTGAACTTAAGGAAATATTCACAATTATCATGCAGGCAGAGAAAAAGGATCTGGATAGATACACGGAAATTTTGAAGAGAGTGACAAAATCTACCTTTTTCCTGGCTTGAATTTATTGGTGTTTTTCAACTTGGAAAGAGATAGGTATGCATAAAATTAATGGTGAATAATGAAAGGTTTAATATTGTTCCAGGGAGGAACAAAACGTGGTGGTGCCTCGGCATAACAACAGCACAAAGCTCAAGCAGGACCTTTGCTGAAACCCTGATTTGCAACATAGGCTGAGAGTGCTGGACACAATAGGCAGAAAACCAAAAATATTTTTATGTGAATATATATAATAGGATATTACAAGAGTAGAAACATGTAATTTTGCCATTTTTTTGGTAAAATACATTTTTAAAAATATGGACATAACTTGGAGATATTGTGGGTTTGGTTCCAAAAGCACTGCAATTAAGTGAATATCACAATAAAGGGAGTCACACAAATATTTCGGTTTCCCAGTGCATATGAAAGTTATGTTGACACTGTACTATAGTCTATTAAGTGTACAATAGCCTTATGTCTAAGAAACAATGTATATACCTTAATTTAAAAATACATTATTGTTAAAAAATGTTAATTATGATCTGAGCCTTCAGTGAGTAGTAATCTTTTTGCAGTAGTAATGTCAAAGATCACTGATCACAGATCACCTTAACGAATATAATAATAATGAAAAAGTTTGAAACATTGTGAGAGGAGAGCAAATGCTGTTGGAAAAATAAAAGGTGCTGATAAGAGTTGCTTGATACAGGGTAGTCACAAACTTTCTATTTGTAAAAAACACCAAATCTGTGAATCGCAATAAAGCAAAGGGCAATAAAATGAGATATGCCTGTATCTGAATTGAATTTTTTGCCTTTCTTTAAATTTTTGGCTACAGATTGATCATCTTTATTATAAATATAGCAGTTATACAAGATAGGGAAGGAGTTTCTTACTTGTCCCTTAAATTTCTACTTTCTCATCTTGGCGGTTTCAAACTAAATACTGTACATTGAGGAAAGCAGTGAGAACAGAACGGTGTGAAATTATTGATCTCTTGCCTTGTGAAGTTTCACAAGTCCTTGCAAAAATTTACAAGTTTGCTGCAGGGCAAAATTTGATCATTTTAGACAGGGATTGAACATTTTGCCTTGAAAAATGTTAGCAAAATAACTCCTGGGGGTGAAATCACAAATCGTCCAATCATTTGGGCATAGAAAGTCATCAACTTTATGTGGTGAGTGGCAATTTATACTCTATGCTTAGTTTTCACGGAAAACAATGACAAATTTAGAATCAATACTCCTAAATGATCTGCTCCCAACAAGAACTGATTGTTTTCACTGGATTGTACTGAAGGGCAGGCTACGGTGTAATACCAGGGGAGATCAGCAGGAGGCAGCACTTAATGACAGGTAAAGTAAAGGAGGAGGAGGAACCAGGAAAGGACCAAACTTCTAAGCAGTGGGCCAGGGTAGAAAGAGCACAGGCTTTGAAGACAGACAAATCTGGGCCCAGATTTTGGTTCTGTCATTTATTAGTTATGTGAAATCTGGTAATCTGGTAGGTTACATAGCCTCTCTGAATCCCAGTTTTCTCGCATGTAAAGTGATCTCTCACTTGAGTATTTACCTGATAACAATGTTGAATAATGACAAGCTGATGCATGCATTATAAATGGTATTTCTATTATTAGTTTATCATTATGAAAATCATTATTATTAAAGCAATAAAGGTGTGTCGGTAGGAGGACATATTGCAAATCTATATACTTTTCCTAGAGAAATAAAAATTTACATAGTAAATAATGTAACTTGTGAATTCAAAATTTTATTTACAAGTACAAGTGGACTGGAAACATGATACTGAAGAGACGACTTTAAGAAAAGTTGCTAAAACTAAGAATTACTAAAATAAAGAAGTCTTTTATGTAGTAGATGGTAACCTTATTGGATTCCATCTATCACAATTTCATTTAGTCTGAGAGTAAAGGATTACATACGCTTATGAATACTGGATTCATAAACAGCTTTGAAAATATTTTTGGCTAGGTAACACTTTCACATGGTTCAGCTACCAAAAGCATTAAAGAAAGGAATAAAGTAAGAAGTTTTTCTCTTTTGTTTATCTTAATAGTAGGATTTTTAAAAATAGAAACTAGAATATTTTGGAGTCCATTAATAAACTGCTAATGAAAATTGTGCTTGAAGCACAGGTACACTTTAATAAAATGCATTAGTCCATGATGCACTACTGGCCATTTTATTACCATAATAAAGCACCATCATTCATAGTTGGTCATCATGAAGGGAACCTGCAGCTTCACTACAATGTTCAAGAAATGGGTTCTCAGGCCCATTTCCAGTTGGCTCATGTTTTCTATGGGAGAGTCACAATTTGCAGGGCTCTCTCTTCTTTTAGTCTCACTTCTATTTGGCTCTGCTTCCTACATGAACTGTCTCAGAACCTCAAGAGGCACTTCTCTGGTAATTCAGTGGTTAAGACTCCGCACTCCCAATGCAGGGCGCCCAGGTTTGATCCCTGGTCAGGGAACTAGATCCCACATGCCACAACTAAGATCCCGAATGCTGCAACTAAAAAAGATCCGCACGCGGCAACGAATATCCCACGTGCCTCAACTAAGACCTGGCGCAGCCAAATAAATAAATAAATAATAATAATTTAAAAAAAAGAACCTCATGGAACGTGTCTCTATTTCTAAGCAAATGTTCTTAATTGCAAAAAATCCTAACAATTATTGTCCTCCTGCTGTGTTATAATCTAATATTCTTGATTTTGACTCACTGCTTAAGACTTTCCATATAAGAGACTTTATTTCAGCTCTAGATCTTTTATATTAACATAGGCTAATGATGTCTCATGATTACTATTCTTCCTATGTGTATATTTGATGTATTTTGAATATCTGTAATTAGTACTTAATGTTTTCTACATTTAAAATTTTCTTCACTATATATATAGCAGAGTAGTCGACATCAAGAACCCTATAGCAGGAGCACCCTAGTTCTAAACCTGGCTTTTACTACTTGTTAATTATATGACCTCTGGCAAGTGATCTAAACTCTCTGAGCCTTACTTTTCTTGATCTGTAAAATGGGTATAACAACTGTTTCACAGATATTGTAAGGATTAAATCAGTAAAATTAAATAAACTCCTTAGAGTCTAGTGTATAGTAAGTACAATATACGGTAACTCTACTACATTTTTTTTTGGCCACGCCACACAGCTTTTGAACCCAGGCCCCAGCAGTGAAAGTGCCGAGTCCTAACCACTGGACTACCAGGGAATTCCTGTCTACTACATTTTTATTGCAAGTATATCTTACTAATATTCTATCTTTAAGCAAATAATGAGGGTGCTCTTTTTATACCTGCCATTTCTTTGTATCAAAACTGAAGTGTGGGTTCCTTCTTATAAATAGTTGGCCAATATCTACCTTTAGATGGGACAAACTATTAAGGACATATCTGAATATCAAAACCATGATTCTTCCTTCTCAAAACTGCTCAACAAACCCTTAATCAAATCCTTAAAACTTAGCTCTTTAGGTTAGTCTTGGCATCCCTCTTGGCTGTGAATGCTTCAAAAGAAGACACTATAGACATACAATTCTTTGGGGATGAATAACGTTGACATTGCTAGGGCCAGTCATGTTAGCAACATTGGTAAAGAAACATGTCTGCCTTCTCCCATGCCAGGTCCATCTCCACCCATTCTCATTTCCAGCTTCTACCAAGAGGGGGAGGAGTTTATGATCAGAAGGGTCAGCACCCAATACATGACTTGGATCAATGGATGGTGTTAGCAAGTCTTAAGAGCACCCTCCCTCTTTTTTTTTCTCTCGTTTCTTTTTCTCTTGTACCCTCGATTGTTTCTCCATGTGGTAAGTGGACCTAGACATGACCTAACCCTTGATCTTCTTTTCTACTCTATGCTTCTGGAAAAGTAAAAGAGCACAGCCTTTTCCCCTATTGATAGAATCTCACCATGTCCTCTCTTGCTGCTTCTCATACGGAACTGCCAGGCAAGGAAGGCTGGCTGCCTAAGCAAGTTTGGAATTATGTAGTTACTGAGTAAAATCCAATGCTCATTTCTATCCTTTTCTTTTAGAACTAGAAGTATGAGGAAAATAAGACTTTTTTTTTAAGAGCCCATACATATGAAATCAAGATTCAGATAAAGTTCTATGTGTACCCTTTTGCTTTGAAGGAAGTTATTTGTTTTGATTTGTGAAGAATGATAGGTTGAATTTATTTCTAGGAAGAGTGATTCAAGGTTGTCAAAAGCTGTCCTAAAGTGCTTGGGGGAAAGCTAACACTGATGTCCCCAGCAAGTCACTTCCCAAGCTCAGTAGTAGACACAGTTGCTCACTTGCTTCAAAACCTGCTGTGGGGAAACAGGCCCGGCTGCATCGATAATGAGCTTCCACATCCCCAAACAGAACACAGATTTTTTAACAGCAAACCACAGCTGTAGTCATTAGAACACATGAGGACTTGCTAAACGAATTTCTCAACTAGCAAACTATCAACTTAAGAGTTAACAAAGGTGCTCAATGTCCAGTAAAATACCTTCAAGGTCAAGCATAGCTAAACCTCCATAAAATGCAGTTAGAGGTGAAAAGAGTGGAGAAATTTAAATGTATAACTAAAATTGAGGATTCTAGAAGAAAATGGTAGGGATCTGTGACCTAAATAGGAAAACTTACTGCTTAAAAAAGATATTTAAAAGTAAACTATTTCACAAAGTGCCTCTGGGAATAAATAAAGATTATGCTCTCAATCTGTCTTCTTTCTATGTCCAAAATGATCTGACTCGGCCCATTTCTATGTAAATGGGTGGATGAGATTTCTTTCCTTCTGTACAAAGCCGAATAACCTCTGACTAACTTGGTGTATTCAAAACACGTCTCAGTTTGAAGTCAGATGTCCTATGTTTGAGAACCAGCTCTATACTGAGCAGTGAAGGCTCTTCTGGCCATATAAGCTCTCAGGGAAGGACAGCAGTAAGGATTGCTATCATAGGCTGACGCTTCATGGAAGAAACCAGGATTGAGTGTGACCTCAAAAAGGGCCCAGGTCACAGTCTTCAATGTAGTCATTGCTTGTTTTTACAAATGCAAACAGATTCTAGCATGTATACCAATTTGCAAGGCCATGCTATGAAATATTCAGAGAAACTCAGGAATCACACGCGGTTCCTATCATCGAAAGCAATACTTGAAAATCTTTTCTTTAAGCGCAGCTACTTGAGAATGAGAAGGGTCTCACGTGGTGAATTAAAATCCACCAAATTGGCACTTCAGCTGAATGAATAAGAGGGGAAAATTCTAGAAGCATGGACTGTCCATAAAAGAGACACTGCTTCATTCTTCCCTAGAAATAATAACATCTTTTACATATGACACTTCTGAGGGGCTTTAAATACTTTATCTAATTAATCCGCCCAGCTTCCCAGAGAGATAGATGGGGGCAGGTATTATTATCTGAATTTAGCCATTGTAGAAATTAAAGTCTCCAGATTAAGTGACTTAAGGTAGGAGGTGGCATTTGCACTTAAATAAGTGGGTTCTAAATTCCCTGCTATTTGAGTAAAAAGAGCATCTACAATGTATATTAAATCTTCCTTTTTTTAATCCATCCTACGTGTAGTCTGGCCAAAAAAGTCTTCAGCATTGATTGGTACAAAGAAGAAAATACCTCAAAATGTAACTGTAAATTTAGCAGTGGCTTCTGGGCCAAGAGGTTAGAGGTTATTTTTATTAAACTATAAATAAGAAGATGTCTTACATTTTTAAATTGCTGTACTAATCTATTTAGTATTATTGAAACAGTTAAATGTTCATCGTAAGTATCAGAATAGAACTATCTGAGGGGCTGTGGAACTCCACCTTAGGGATTGGAAGGAAATCTGCATTTGGACCAGGTAATTAGACCCTCAGGGTAGGAAGCATGAAGGACAATAGAAAAAGTCCAAAGAGAGTCAAAAACAGGAGGCAAATTTAGCAGGCACTGTTACCTCTGCAAAAGTCATTTTCTTCTTTGCTGGTAGAACCCCAGCTTGGGGGGTCTGTCAGCCGCCCTCCCTTGTCAATCAACTCTTGTGCCCATTTCTCTTGCATGTTATACACATCAGGTAGCCCACATTGTGGGCTATCTGGACCAGCAACAGCAAACATGTGGCCATGAGTGAGACAAGTAGACCAAGGGGATGACAGGACATGAAGAAGGAATGACTCTATGCCTTTGATAATGTCATTGAGCTACTGAATTAGCCACCCCTGGTACCGTTTTATCTTGGCACTCTCTTTCTACATGAGTTAAAATTTCGGTATCATTTAGGATAGAAATGTCAGGTTTTCTACACAGATGAGTTGTCACTAATACAACCTGGAAGGCATTGTTTTCAGAATTATTTCTATGTCATTACTTCTGATGGCATCTCAGACCTGCTGCTATCTATCCACCAGTGTAAAAATACTGAGATAATGAGCCCAACGTTTGAGAGATCCCTGAGATGCATACTCACAAATTTCCTCACAGATTAGAAAGAAATGTTCTATGGACTTTTCCCTAAATAAACCACAGGGAAAGAACGGGCAGAAGCTACACCTACAGAAGCTGGTGATAATGGAATAGAAAAACTGGGACGCAGAGGCAGAGAGTTTGAAGAAATTATGGCCCATTTTACCCTGGATCTACAGAAGAATAGTCCAATGATTACCTAGTTGATAAAAATAAATGCTATGTCCACAAAGCACCATGTAGGTCTATAGAGCTGATTTCAAGGTTTGCTTATGAATTTAATAAACAAAGCCTATGGATTTGTCTTATTGTCTTGCTGCTTGAAACTTCTCTAAGAAAGGTGCCCAAAGATGGCTAGTAGCTTAAGATTTAAAAGCTCTGTCTGTCCAAATACCCAGACAGGCGGTCTATCCATGTGGTAAGAGAATACATGATTCTCAGGCATAGGAGGGACATTCTGAATCCTGGTGTGACTTCCTGAATCTATCTACCTCATATTAATTTTTCAAAAAGTAAACAAGCTATGTCTGCCAGTTACACTGAACAAACAAGCAGCAAATGATACGTAATGAAACTGTTCATTTTTTTCTTACTGAGGAGTGTGCAACAAATGAAAAATAAACTACTTCACTGCTTGTTATTTGAAAAGCAAACTGCTAAGAATGAATTCCTTTCCACTCTTAGGTTCCCTGGGCACACTGGAAGATCAGAAGGGTCTAAGGCAGTATTTCAATAAACCCCAGGATCAAAGTACAAGCCACAATAACAATAAAAACAACACAAATAAACCAAAAAACTACAAAGAACACTCAGAAATACAAGGCATCCGAGTGAGTAGAAGAATGAAAAGATGGTGTGGTTAAGCTTCCAGTGATGGGATTTCTAACAACTTTGCGAGTTTTTGCTTGTTTTGATGGTGTGCCTAATTCTGAGCCAATGTTTTAGTAAAATACCAAATTATAACAAGAAAAGAATAAACAACTTTGAGCATCACTATGAAAGATACTACGTCAGACATGGAAAGAAATTTAAAAAAGAAGGAAGGAAGGAAGGAAGAGAGGGAGGGAGGGAGGGAGGGAGGGATGAAGGGAGGGAGGGAGGGTAGCTGTGGCCCCTGCTTTCCAAAGATGTAAAATGTAATTAGAGAGAATGCATAGACATATGAAAACATGCATAAATGCCAAGTAGTAAGCAAAGTGTCTAACAAAAAGATTACCAATAATAATATGCACAAAGACAGCAAAAGTGTCATTCAGAGGCAAGATTCAGTAAGTGTTAGCGGCATAGGGATTAGAGACAACCTGCCTGTGGTTTAAACCTCACCTTTGCCATAAGAGCTGCACAAAATAAGGCAAGTTAACGAACCCTTCTGTAAATCCTTTTTCTCATTTTTAACTAGAAAACAAAGCAAACTATAGACTTGGTGAGTTGGCTGTGAGAAGTAGAAAGATACATGTGGAGTATTCAACAGAGGGCTGAGCCGTCACTAGAGTACTTGGTAAAGGGTAATAATAAAATTAGTAATAGTTGGCTAAGTAAATGGTATTCATAAATATAGCTGATGTTTATTTTGCTTTTTCTGTGGGAATCATTCTGCCTAAGTTATCTCATTTAATTATCACATCAACTCATATAACGACATCCTTACTTTAAAAGTTTAGAAGTGGGAAAAGTCCATTCTAGCTATGAGACTTGGAAGAATTCATGGAAGAACTTATTGTAAAGGATGTGCAAGAGCTGGGTTGGAAGAGAGGCAATGTAATGGCACGCCAGGAAGGGAAATGGTTCAGCAAATACACAATGATGTTAAAGAGCCTATCAATTATTTAAAGAAGACATGCATTATCACCAAAAGAGTATGAGCACAAGCAATTTGGTTTGTTAGAGGACTGCTGTGTCCAAGAAATTGTGCATCAGAGAAGCGTAGACTTGGAAGGTGCCTTACACAAATGAGTCAGGGAACTGACTTGGTCACCTCTCTGGGGTTGATAACTTGAAGAGATGGAAGCTTAGGGAAAATGTGCTCACTGGATCTTCTGAAGTAAGTAGGCAAGTAAATAAATAAATAAATGGGCCTGTTTTCACATACACAAACCTAATCAAGCAGAGAAATGAAATCTACTTGTCCAGTAATTATTTTGTTAATATGTAGATTTGAACAGTTGCGAAATTACTGTTTTCAAATTAATTGTCTAACTGCATCTCACCATCACCAGGGTCAACACTTTGTGATGGAAACATCAACATTATATGTTATTCCATTCCCTTGCTGATTATATCATCAATAGTTCAGTGATGGTGAAGTCAGCCTGGAGGGGAGCGGGCAGGGGGTGTCCCTGGGATCTCCTCCCCTTTCTCTAGCAGTTGAAGTCAGCCCCAAGTTGGACAGAAGAACTCTGATATTTCTCCTAGTTTACCTGTCTGCCCCCAGACCTTCAGCCTTTTAGTGTGTGGGTGGTGTCTGCTTTTGTTCTTTTTTTGTGGGTGGTTGTTTCATTGTGCCAAAGGGTTTTTTTGGGTTTTTCTTTTTCTGTGTTTTCTCTTGATTCAGGAATTTTACTGAGAGTGGTGACCCGCTTCACTGTGACATTTTTCAGTTATACATTGTTAGGTTCCCAAAGCCAGTTAGGCAAGGTGTCCTGGGGAAATAAAAAATTATTGTTGTCATTTTGAAATTCTGAAATTAGGACCACCTTGCAAAACAACTGAATTATAAACGTGGTATGCCGACTTGTTACCCAGTCAATTGGCCAGTAACATGAAACAGTTATTAGACTGTGCTGTGTGAGTATAACTTCCTCCTGCTAATGTGATGGAATTAATTCATACAACCTGATAACAAGCCTATTACAATGCGAACAATGGTTTAAAAGAGGCTTGCCGTGGAACAGCCAGGCACCATTGAACATTTCAGATCAAAGGTCTATTGAACAGAAAGAACAAATAGAATCAATTTCTTGAACTGTTTCTGCATTTTCAAACTTGCAACATTATACCACATAATGTGACTTAATGAAGTACAGATGAGAAGACCAGAGAAAAGCTAGTTCTAATCCAACAGTGAAAATTAATGTTGTATTTTGGACTTTTTTCTTCTCTATGGGAACAAACTAGTTATTAAAAACAGCTTTATATGCCTAACATTGTGGACTTTGAAGCCAGACAGGAGTTAGATAACTTACTTAGTTACAGATAACAAGGGGTAGAGAGATACCTTGGCAACTTTTCATCTAGGTTGCAAAGTTGTGTTACAGAATTTATTTATTTTCAAACAAAAGAGAACTTAATGATGTTAAGTGTCTATCCAACTGACATAAAGTAACAGAAGATGCACAGAACATTTTACTTAAAATCTGAAATTAAAGGTTGAAGAGTGAATATAATAAAATGGCTAGTGAATAGGGAAAAAAAAAAAAAAAAAGAACTTTACTTTTCCAGAAAGCTCATTTGTGTTAAAGAACCCAAGAAATGGTTCATTCTTCCAGTAACATGTATTATAAGGGTTGTTGAAATTCTAGAAAAAAGTACAAAATATATTCATTCTTTAAAAACATTTGTACTCTATGAGCCAGACTTTGTTCTAGGCTCCTTGGAATTACCAGGAAATAAATTAGCAATAAATGAGAGGAAATTACTAATGATGAAATTTTATAAGAATAAAATATGGAAGTGAAGTATTTGGAAATGACTAGCAGTTAAAATAAATTAAATAGTAATTTTAAAAGTAACTAAGATTAGGAGAGATTTATAAAATCTTAAAAAATTATACAAATAAAATACTAACCTACATTTTAAAATATTTAATCTTTTGAAAAATGTCATACAACATGCTGCTTAAGAATATGGGTCACGATGTTTTATTTGTAATATATTTCATCTAAGTAAAAAGTGGCTTTTTAATATGTTATTATTAAGAACAGGAGTTATGGCAAACATACTATAAAATATAGCAGTTATTAGTAATTACTACCGAATATCATCATCAAATTATTCAGAAATATGTATTAGATTCTATTAGGATGTATTGTCTTATTTTTACCTATTTTATCATTTGCTTTACTGAACAAAGGTACCCAAATCTAATTACCTTCATTTCTGGATATCAATAACTTAAAGACAAAGATATCAGTGTAGAAATATTTTAAGTGGAAATTTAAGAAAATAACACAGGTTGACAAGTAGAAATAGAGTGATTATGTAGACAAAGCAATATAAATCATTTCTTTAACCAAATCTTTAACTTAAAAATATCCAATTGAAAAGACACACAAAAACAATGAAGTAATACACAGCTAAAAATGTAGAGAAAGTACTTGAACACGTGATATAAAAACGACATCAACAACACTGTCAAACTTTAAAATCACATTGCCAAAAACAAGAAAAAAAAATCCATTTAATATGGTTGAATTTAAATTTTAAAAGTGCAGCCTATTAAAAGGCAGAATCTGGACTGACCAGGTGGTTAAATACATATATGATTAAGACTTTTCTACTGAAACATTCATGAAAATACCAGTGAGTTCTAGCAGTATTGGAAATTGAGAATATAAGCTAGTGATCTCACAGATTGGTAATAATATTCCCTGAATACTTTCCAGATCATCTGGATTGAGATTAGCAGTGAATGCACTGCTATACTTTTTAAGCTGAATAATACAGAAAGAAAAAAAAGGATGGTTATTAAGAAAATCTATTAACTCTTTTTTCCTAATATGGTTTGGCCTGCACTGCCCATGCAGACTTGTGACCACAGCCTTGTGTCTGCTGGAAGAGAGCCATTTGCTGAGGCGACCAGGACCATTCACATCCTGTTCCCACCCCATTGCCTCCTCCTGACACCAGCAGTCTGTAAGGAGGCAATGGGTCCAGCACAAGAAGAGGAGAAATTTTACTTGATGAGCAAAATTAACAGTAATTGCTGATTAAAAGGAACCCAAGAAATGGTTCATTCTTCCAGAGAATTACAGATGCATGCCCACGTTCGAGTAAAAGAACTAAAAACATTTTTGAAATTCTCATGAATAAATCCATCTCCTTATAATTAGCAGAACATGTAATAGAAAAGAATGTTTGACATATCTAACTTTCCTCAACTTTAAGGCAAGAGAGAGTCTGTCAGCACTCAAGTGGAGCTGAAGTTGTAAAAAACTATAAGAAAAATGTATGAAAACTTGGGTTCTGTAAAAAGAGTCTACAACCTAGAAGAAGACTGCAATGCTTAAAAGATACAAAGGGGGGACCCTGATGCCCAAGGAGATGGGAGGAACCCCCAAGTGAACCAGTAGGACGTGGGGGGACAGAGTGGGGAGGAGAAGTGGAGGCCAGACAGGATCGGTGCCCCTGAGCCTGGGGAGATCAGGAGAGGCAGGCGAGAGGGGCCTCTGGGAGGAGGAGGAGAGGAGCAGAGGGCGATCGCCTGGCCCACCCAGCCCGGAGTGCCTGCTGAGCACCCAGGCCAGTACCCCTCCTCCAAACCCCCCTCCAGGCCGCATGGGTCCTTGGAGGCAAGGGAGGGAGCCCCAGTAGATCAGGAGAGGCAGGTGGGAGTGGCCCTCCGGGAGGAGCAGGAGAAGAACGCAGAGCGTTTGCCCTGCCCACTCGAGCCCAGGAAGCCTGCTGGGCTCCCAGGTGAGGTCCCTTGCTTCTGAGACCAGGGGTGGGGGCAAACCTAGGCCATTCCTGTTCCTTGAGCCTAAGCCCCCCCCCCCCCCCGAAAGCCCCCAGGCCCTTTTTGAGCACTGTGGGTCCTGAGCATAGGCCCTTCCCACCACCCAACCCTTGCCCTTGCTTAGGCCCCGCCGTCCACAGCCAAGGCCTTTTCCCCTTTTTTTTCTTTTTCTTTCCTTTCTTTCTTTTCTTTTCTTCTTTTTCTCTTTTCCCTCCTCTTTTTTACTACTGTACTGTTGTATCTTCCAGTTGTTGATTCATCTATATTCTTATTTTTATATACTTTCTAACATATCTGTTAGTTTCCTAGTCTAATTTTATATTTTACTTTGCTATTGTTCTCTCTCTCTCTCTTTTTTTTTTTTTTTTTTTTTTCCTTGTTACTGTTCCTTTTTTTTTTTTTTGCCACCTCATGCAGCTTGCGGGATCTTGGCTCATGAGCCAGGGGGCGGGCCGAAGCTCCTGTGGTGGGAGCTCTGTAGGAACCACTGGACTAACAGAGAACCTCAGACCCCAGGGACTATTCATTGGAGTGAGATCTCACGGAGGGCCTCATCTCAGCACCACGACCCAGCTCTACCCAACAGCCTACAAACTCCATTGTTGGAAGCCTCAGGCCAAACAACCAATAAGACAGAAACACAGTCCCACTCATTAAAAAAAAAAAAAAAAAAATGAGATGGCAAAAAAATATGTCACAGGTGATGGAGCAAGGTAAAAACCTACAACACAAAATAAATGAAGAGGAAATAGGCAATCTACCTGAAAAAGAATTCAGTGTAATGATAGTAAAGATGACTCAGAATCTCGTAAATAGAATGCTGGCATGGATTGAGAAAATACAAGAAATGTTTAACAAAGATCTAGAAGAACTAAAGAACAAACAAACAGAGATGAACAAAACAATAACTGAAATGAAAAATACACTAGAAGGAATCAATAACAGAATAACTGAGGCAGAAAAACTGAGGCAGAATAAGTGAGCTGGAAGACAGAATGGTGGAAATAACTGTCGAGGAGCAGAATAAAAAGAAAAATGAAAAGAATTGAAGACAATCTCAGAGACCTCTGGGATAACACTAAATGCACCAACATCCAAATTATAGGGGCTCAGAAGAAGAAGAAAAAAAGAAAGGGTCTGAGAAAGTATTTGAACAGATTATAGTCAAAAACTTCCCTAACATGGGAAAGGAAATAGTCACCAAAGTCCAGGAAGCACAGAGAGTCCCATACAGGATAAACCCTAGGTAAAACACACCAAGACACATATTAATCAAACTAACAAAAATTAAATTCAAAGAAAAAGTATTAAAAGCAGCAAGGGAAAAACAAAAAATAACATATAAAGGAATCCCCATAAGGTTGTCAGCTGAGTTTTCAGCAGAAACTCTGCAGGCCAGAAGGGAGTGGCAGGATATACTTAAAGTGATGAAAGAGAAAAACCTACAACCAAGATTACTCTACCCAGCAAGGATCTCATTCAGATTCAATGGAGAAATCAAAAATTTTTCAGACAAGCAAAAGCTCAGAATTCAGCACCACCAAACCAGCTTTACAACAAATGCTAAAAATACTTCTCTAGGCAGGAAACACAAGAGAAGAAAAAGACCCACAAAAACAAACCCAAAACAATTAAGAAAATGGTAATAGGAACATACATATCGATAATAACCTTGAATGTAAATGGATTAAATGCCCCAACCAAAAGACACAGACTGGTTGAATGGATACACAAACAAGACCCATATATATGCTGTCTAAAAGAGACCCACTTCAGACCTAGGGACACATACAGACTGAAGATGAAGGGATGGAAAAAGATACTTCATGCAAATGGAAATCAAAAGAAAGCTGGAGTAGCAATACTGGTATCTGAAAAATAGACTTTAAAATAAAGACAAGAGACAAAGAAGGAAAGGAAATGAAGAAAACAATAGCAAAGATCAATAAAACTAAAAGCTGGTTCTTTGAGAAGATAAACAAAATTGATAAACCCTTAGCCAGACTCATCAAGAAAAAAAGGCAAAGGACAAAAATCAATAAAATTAGAAATAAAAAAAGGGGAAATCATAAATGACACTGCAGAAATACAAAGGATTATAAGAGACTACTGCAAACAACTATATGCTTAAAAAATGGACAACCATGAAGAAATGGGAAAATTCTTGGAAAGGTACAATTTTCCAAGACTTAGCCAGGAAGAATTAGAAAATATAAACAGACCTATCACAAGTAATGAAATTGAAACCATAATCAAAAATCTTCCAACAAATAAAAGTCCAGGACCAGATGGTTTCACAGGTGAATTCTATCAAACATTTAGAGAAGAGCTAACACCAATCCTTTTCAAACTGTTCTAAAAATTTGCAGAGGGAGAAACACTTCCAAATTCATTCTACAAAGCCACCATCACCGATACCAAAACCAGAAAAAGATACCACAAAAAAAGAAAATCATAGACCAATATCACTGATGAACATAGATGCAAAAATCCTGAACAAAATACTCGCAAACAGAATCCAACAACACATTAAAAGGATCATATACCATGACCAAGTGGGATTTATCCCAGGGATGCAAGGATTCTTCAACATATGCAAATCAATCAATGTGATACCCCACATTAACAAATTAAGGAACAAAAACCATATGATCATCTCAATAGATGCAGAAAAAGCTTTTGACAAAATTCAACACCCACTCTCCAGAAAATGGGCATAGAGGGAACCTACCTCAACATAATAAAGGCCATATATGACAAACCCACAGCAAGCATCATACTCAATGGTGAAAAACTGAAAGCATTTCCACTAAGATCAGGAACAAGACAAGGGATGTCCACTCTCACCACTCTTATTCAACATAGTTTTGCAAGTCCTAGCCATGGCAATCAGAGAAGAAAAAGAAATAAAAGGAATACAAATTGGAAAAGAAGAAGTAAAACTGTCACTGTGGATAACATATACTATATGTAGAAAATCCTAAAGATGCCACCAGAAAACTACTAGAACTAATCAGTGAATTTAGTAAGGTTGCAGGATACAAAATTAATGCACAGAAATCTCTGGCATTCCTATACAGCAACAATGAAAAATCAGAAAGAGAAATTAAGGAAACACTCCCACTTACCATCACAACAAAAAGAATAAAATACCTAGGAATAATCCTGCGTAAGGAGGTGAAAGACTTGTACTCAGAAGACTATAAAACACTGATGAAAGAAATCATAGATGACATAAACAGATGGAGAAATATACCATGTTCTTGGATTGGAAGTATCAATATTGTGAAAATGACTATACTACCCAAAGCAATCTACAAATTCAATGCAATCCCTATCAAACTGCCAGTGGCATTTTTCACAGAACTAGAACAAAAAATTACACAATCTGTATGGAAACACAAAAGGCCTTGAATAGCCAAAGCAATCTTGAGAAAGAAAAACAGAGTTGGAGGAATCAGGGTCCTTGACTTCAAACTATACCACAAAGCTACAGTAATCAAGACAGTATAGTACTGGAACAAAAACAGAAATATAGACCAATGGTACAGGATAGAATACCCAGAGATAAACCCATGCACATATGGTCACCTAATTTACAACAAGGGAGGCAAGAACATACAATGGAGAAAAGATAACCTCTTCAATAAGTGGCGCTGGGAAAACTGGACAGCTACATGTAAAAGAATGAAATCAGAACACTGCCTAACACCATACACAAAAATAAACTCCAAATGGATTAAAGACCTAAATGTAAGACCGGACACTATAAAACCCTTAGAGGAAAACATAGGAAAAACACTCTTTGACATAAACCCAGCAAGATCTTTTTTGACCCCCCTCCTAGAGTAATGGAAATAAATACAAAAATAAACAAATGGGACTTAATTAAAATCTTTTGCACAGCAAAGGAAACCATAAACAAGACAAAACAACAACCCTCAGGATGGGAGAAAATATTTGCAAATGAAACAACAGACAAAGGATTAATCTCCAAAATATACAAACAACTCATGGAGCTCAATATTGAAAAAACAAACAATCCAATTAAAAAATGGGTGGAAGACCTAAATAGACATTTGACCAAGGAAGACATACAGATGGCCAAGAGGCACATGAAAATATGCTTAACATCACTAATTATTAGAGAAATGCAAATCAGTACTACAATGAGGTATCACCTCACGCTGGTCAGAATGGCTATTATCAAAAAATCTAGAAACAATAAATGCTGGAAAGGGTGTGGTGAAAAGGGAACCCTCCTGCACTGTTGGTGGGAATGTAAATTGATACAACCACTATGGAAAACAGTAGGGTGGTTCCTTAAAAAAACTAAAAATAGAACTACCATATGACCCAGCAATCCCAGTACTGGGCATATACCCTGAGAAAACCATAATTCAAAAAGAGTCATGTACCACAATATTCATTGCAGCACTATTTACAATAGCCAGGACATGGAACCAACCTAAATATCCATCGACAGATGAATGGATAAAGAAGATGTGGCACATATATACAATGAGAAACGAAATTGAGTTATTTGTAGTGAGGTGGATGGACCTAGAGTCTGTCATACAGAGTGAAGTAAGTCAGAAGGAGAAAAACAAATACCGTATTCTATCGCATATACATGGAATCTAAAAAAAAAAAAAAATGGTACTGATGAACCTAGTGGCAGGGCAGGAATAAAGGCATAGACAAAGAGAATGGACTTGAGGACATGGGGTAGGACAGGGAAGCTGGGGCGAAATGAGAATAACATTGATATACATACAATACTGAATGTAAAATAGTTGGCTGGTGGGAAGCAGCAGCATAGCACAGGGAGATCAGCTAGGTGCTTTGTGTCCACCTAGAGGGGTGGGATAGGGAGGGTGGGAGGGAGGCTCAAGAGGAGGGGATATGGGGACATATGTATGCATATGGCTGATTCACTTTGGTGTACAACTGAAACCAGCACAGTATTGTGAAGCAATTATACTCCAATATAGATCTATTTAAAAAAAATAAATAAATAAAATGTTTGAGATCAGCAATGTTCAGAGGAAGCATATTACAGCTGACCAAGCAGAAAGGACTTTGGAAATCTCTGCCTCTGCTCTGCAATCCCATTGTCCAATCCTCCTCTCATGAAGAAAGAATTTAACCTTCAGGAAAGATGGTCTGGAAATTTTTTCTGCATCGTATCAGTGATTTCACCAGATGCGGTCTTGCCTCCCTTACTTCCTAAACAGCAGGATATAGTTTTTACGTGTATCTGAGGGCTCCAAGGAGGGTCCTGAATACTCTCAATGTAAGTGAAGAATAGACAGGGAAGGCCCTCTCGTTCTGGGTAGGGAGAGCTGCCCCAAGATACTCTCATCACTGATGTCATTTGCATGGCGGCCTCCTGCCCTGTTAGGAGAAGTACCTGAAGGCCTCCTGGACTGTCAGGGAGGGAGTTTGATCACAAACTCACTGGTGATTTGAGAGATTGAGCTGTTTGTATACTTACTGGCTAACGGCACATTATCTTCTACATAGTGCCTGTTCAGATCTTGCCTATTTTTTGACTGGTCTGTGTTTTTCAGAGAGTGTCTCTTGAACAAGAGACAAGGGTCAGAAAACTACAGCCTGCTGACTGGCTGTCTATTTTTGTAAATAATGTTGAATCAAAAGATGCCTGTTAACCCTCCTATACTGTTGGTGGGAATGTAAATTGGTGCAGCCACTATGGAAAACAGCATGGTGGTTCCTTAAAAAACTAAAAATAGAGTTGCCATATGATCCAGCAATCCCATTCCTGGGCATATATCTGGACAAAACTATAATTCGAAAAGACACATGCACCCCAATGTTCATAGCAGCACTATACACAATAGCTAAGACACAGGAACAACCTAAATGTCCATTGACAGATGAATGGATAAAGATGTGGTATATATATATATATAATGGAACATTACTCAGTCATAAAAAGAATGAAATAATGCCATTTGCAGCAACATAGATGGGCCTCAAGATTTTTATATTAAGTGAAGTAAGCCAGACAGAGAAAGACAAATATCATATGATATCATTTATATGTGGAATCTAAAATATGACACAAATGAACTTATCTACCAAACAGAAACAGACTCACAGACAGAGGACAGACTTGTGGTTGCCAAGGGGGAGGAGGGGTGTGGGGGAGGGATGGAGTGGGAGTTTGGGATTAGCAGATGCAAACTATTATATATGGAAAAGGTAAACAACAAGGTCTTACTGTATAGCATAGGGAACTATATTCAATATCCTGTGATAACCCATGATGAAAAAGAAGGTATACATATATATATATGTATAATTGAATCACTTTGCTGTACAGTAGAAATGAACACAGCACTGTAAATCAGGTATACTTCAATAAAATGAATTTTTAAAAAACGATGACCATTAACTTATGAAAAAAAAAGATTCTGTGGGGGGAAAAGATTTATTATAGAAACCAGAACCTGTAGGAACATACGTGTGTTGCAATAAAAGAAAACTTGGAAGTTATATGGCCAGAAAAAGAAGATTTGATTTTTTTAAAGGCTTACATAGAGTGAGATGTGCATATGGCTGGAACAGTTAAGAAAACAAGGCAGGGCAACTCTGTGCATTAGATCAGAATTATTTATTAAAATATTTATTAGAGGCAGAAATATTTATTAGAGGCAGAAAACAGCTGAATTTACACGGCAAAAAAAACAACACAAAACCAAACAAAAACTAAGTATCAACAATGGAGAGGGAAAATTCTGCCATTTCTAATACAGAGGAAAGAGACCAAGAGGGAGAAATTTTGAGATAAACATGATACATATGAAAAACAGATAGGGAGGTGCAATTTTACAGAAAGTTAGATGTACTGAAGATGAAAACAAACAACTTGAAGTGATCATCAATGACATGAACTTTTTAAAAAATAACCTTAAGCTTGACTATGCATTAAAATATTGAATGTGACTAGTAAATTAGTAGAAAAATAAATAAGATTTTTTTTAAAAAATTTCTAGAATAAAGATATAAACAGGCAGGTAAACCAGGTTACTTGCAAAGAACAAAATTAGATTGTTTTCATATTATACTAACAGCCTGTAGATAATAGAGCAATATAAAGATAGTTTAAAAAAAGAAAAGCTGACCAGGAGATTTGATCTTCCAGTAATTAGAATAAATTATATGGTTACAATAGTGATGACAGTAATATTGGGTGCAATGTCAAAGAAATTAAATTGATATCTGAAATGCACTTATTCAAAAGAGAAGATAATATATAATAAAATATAAGCATCATAAAGCCATAGAGAATGATACATTATTCACAAAATGTTATTGAATGTTTGAGTATTTGAGTCATGTTACACTACATACCAAAATAAATTATGAACAAATTAAATATCACCACTAGCTAAATGTTAAAAAATACTGAAATCCTTTCAGAAATGATGGAACATTTCCAAATGAAAAGGTGCTGATCTCAGTGTGGGTAAGGATTGTATTTTAACGCATAAATGTAAAGGAAATCACATCCAAAGCAAACCAGAAATGTCTACACAAAGGTGAAAACTTCTGAGTAGTAACATCTTGAGCAAAATGAAAATCAAATAAAGGTTTGTAGCTGGTGAAGAATATGTAAGATGATTAATATTTTACTAGAGACATGTTTGTAAATTATTGACATAACATCTTCACCTCTTTGTGGACAGTTTTGTTTTTTTTTTGGTGGTACATGGGCCTCTCACTGTTGTGGCCTCTCCTGTTGCGGGGCACAGGCTCTGGACGCACAGGCCCAGAGGCCATGGCTCACGGGCCTAGCCGCTCCGCGGCATGGGGAATCTTTCCAGACTGGGCCATGAACCTGTGTCCCCTGCATCAGCAGGCGGATTCTCAACCACTGCGCCACCAGGGAAGCCCGACAGTTTTTTTTAAAAGGTATTGATACTTGCACCTAATGGGACTTGTACACACATCAATATAACAGGCAGCCCTGCAGGGCTGCTACCACACACTCTGAACACACTTGCAGCCACTATATCATTCAATGAGAATAATTTTGTTTTGAATAATTTTGCTCATGATTTATTTTCAGTGTGATCAACAGAGTAGTAAAAATGATAAATAGTTTAAAAATAGCTTGGCTTTTTAAAAAGTTTTTAACCAAATTTATAATTCATAGGAAGTGACCTAGAATACTTTTTTCAACTGGAAGGTATATACTTAACTAAGTCAAAGTTTTTAACTTCTGGGTTATTTTGTTATTTATCTTCATAGAAAATGATCAAAATTTGATAAATGGAAATTCATTTTTTTACCTTATTAATAAAAAATGACTCATTAATCACACATTAATTCAAAGGTCCAGAGTCTCAACCATCAGCTGTAAAGGAACACTCTTAAAAATTGGAACAAAAATCACTGTGACAGTGAAATTTAAGAATTGGATGAGCAAGTTGATTGTAAGGATCACGACCTGTATAAGACTCACTTCTTTTATATGTGATGAAAATTACAGCTTTAATGGCAAGAAGCTGTATGTGCTAAACCTCATGTTTAGCAACCTCATGTGCTAGACACCATCTGAATCCTGAAGTTCCCTAAGTCTGTATCTTTATTTCTGACCCCTCCCTAGCTTTCAGAGTTTTTATTCCCTCTTTAGGATTTATTAATAGAAAAGCTTGAGAAGCATTACTTTATTTTTTTTATTTTTTATTTTTTTAACATCTTTATTGGAGTATAAGTGCTTTACAATGGTGTGCTAGTTTCTGCTTTATAACAAAGTGAATCAGTTATACATATACATATAGCCCCATATCTTTCCCTCTTGTGTCTCC
>NW_006795112.1:908322-923783 GCF_000442215.2 Lipotes vexillifer | reverse complement strand
TCCCCCCCCCCCCCATCCCACCCTTCTAGCTGGTCACAAAGCACCAAGCTGATCTCCCTGTGCTATGAGACTGCAGAAGCATTATTTTAATTAACTTATCATTTCTTTTTTAAAATAATAATACTGCATTTATCAACTGCATGGGATATTATATATTCACTAAGTACAGATCCTTTTAAAGTAGTTATGATTCATTCATTTTCATCTTTTTGAGACACAAAAAACTATAGGTGTTTAATAAATACAACTTGATGTGTTTGGAGATAAGTATAAAACATTGAAACCATCATACCAATCAATGTCATAAACTTATCCATCATCTCCTATAATTTCTATATAGATGAAAGCATGTGAATATAATAAACCCATGTTGGCACAGGAATATTTAGAATAGGAAACGGGTAAACCATAGTATTTTTCTCTTTCTTAAAGAAATCTACCAAACATAGCCTTCTAAATCAGAAAGCTATTTTATTTCCTTGAGAACCTAAGGTATTCTAATTTTTTTTTTTTACAACTCTTTGAAGTATATTTACTTAGGAAGGGCAACATACAGCAGGGTCTTCCCTTTTCATTTTGTTGGATAATTTTCTTTCAATTAATATTATCCTAGTTTAATCTTTTAAATGCTAACTTCTGTTTTACTCTTAATCTGAATTATTTGCTCTCTTCTTGGTATATTCTATATTATTTGATGGTAACATACCCATATTTTATCTTTACCAACTTAGTTGTCAAATGTATACTTATCCAAAGATTTAACAAGCATCTAATTTATCCAAAATATTTATCCAAAAATATTAATACCTCTATTGCTATTCTAGAGGTTATTTAATTAAACACATTTTCAAGTCTAGAATGTGTAGTTTTTTAAAGAATAAATCAGTACTAAAAGTTTTTACCTGACTTGCATTACATTTGTTATAAAGAAAAAAAATACTGATTTACACAAGGCACAAAAATCTTTTACTCTTTCCGTTTACAGCTGTATATACAACTATTTTCCATTCTTTTCTAACACAGGACTCATTTTGTTTTTTCACATTCTTGGGAATTCCAATCAGTTTAATTGTTTGACAGAATTTTCTTGCCTTTCCTCATAAGGTGTAAATTTTTCAAGTGCCACAACATATGCTAGAATATTTCCCAGGAGTGGAAGCTAATTGCAACTTGGTTTACTGGGACTTTTGTTTGAGGGCCTTTTTGTTTGTTTTATACCAATACGCTGTACATTCGAAACACAGGACTTAAAACCAATGACTTCCAAGCAAAAACAAAACAAAACAAAAAACCTACACTCTGTAAAATTACTTTGCCTTGATAGCTACATACATAAAGTTGAATTGCAATCATTTTTCACTGACACTAGCTGGTACTTTCGCTAAAATTAAAGTAGTTTTTACTTGTAACAAATCTATAGTATTAAAAATGAGGCTTATGAAGCAAAATGTGTTCCTTTGCTATTGAACAATTTACATTGAGGACCCTCATTTCGTCTTCCATCCCATCTAATATTATCTCTCTAGCATACACCTCAGAAGGATAAAATTCATAAAACTTGATAGAAAGGAATCATGATTTCTTATGCCAAATATTTGTATTCCAGAAAATAACTGTTATTTCAACAACAAAAGTGTTCTACAGTTTATTTTTTCAGCAAAGCATTTCCCGAGAGACCAACAAAATCAGGCTCAGTATGCATGTATTCAATATCTTTAAAGATGGTATATAAATATCTATGACCAGAAGACAACCTTATTTGATAATATGAGACGTATATTCATTTACCATTGAAAAAAGGAGTAAGCCTATTAACATGGTTCAATTACTGAATGAACTTTCCAACCCTCACCTCATTTTTGACACCCTCATAAAGTATTTATTTCACTCTGAATTCTTTGACCTTTAGCTCCTATAATTCATGCATCTGACTTGGACTTAAATAATTATTGATACACATTTTCTATATTCTCAAAACTTCTGAACTAATTTAAAATAGATATGAATTAGTATGCAGGTTGTCATGTGTTGTTGAATAACTTGAACTCTAGTTTCATACTCAACAGTCTATCAAAGAAGCTGAATGGTTCTTTTAAATAAGTCACTATGTCACCATCAATTACAAGTACGCAATCAATTATGTTAAATGTTTTTTATCTCTAGAATGGCTTGATGAAATGTTACTCCATTTAAAGAACAACAACAACCCTTTAGATCGGGCAGGTTATGTCAAGTGAGTTGAATATGTAGTTGTGTAGGGACTGTGGTAGACTCTATTATTAGTTACCATTTATAACAGTGCATCTCCCTGCAGTGGCCCTGAACATGGGAGGATTATAGTGTGTGGTCTCCTGGCTGTGTGACTTCCTTGATCCCATGAAATGAAGACAGACCTGACATATGCCACTTTCAGACAGGAGCTTAAAGGCTAGCATGTAGCTTGTCATATCTGTTCCAGACAGAGGCTATTCCTTCAACCTGGGACCTAGAATGAAGACAGTACAGAGCTGAGCAACAGAAATTTGTTCCTAAAGTCTATCCTGGATGATACAGGGGCCATAAATTGAAGTATGGTAAATCAAAACCCTGATGCCATTTGGTCCTTTGTATCATTCTGTTAATGTTTACTTCATTAAATCATTATAGATCTTTTATTTATTTGGAAACATGAGTGAATACTAAGCAAAGTTTATGGGAGAAAAGTAAGTGTAAGGATTTTGTTGATACAATGGAAATCCTACACAAAGTAACTTAAGAAGTGATCCCTCTTACATCTCTCTGTCCCTGAGTCAGATTGGACTCATCAAAGTAGAAAATTCAGAAATATTTCACCTTTAATAAGTAAATTTAGCAGATTCATATGCTAAGTGAAAAAAATAAATAATAAATATGAATTAGTAATCATAGACATACATAATTTCTTTGGTAAATAATGTCATATATAAATCATATCTTTGGTAAAAGCAATCTAATTACTTACAATGACAACTCCTGACTACCCTTAGTTCACTCTGTTTGGAGTTCCAGCAAAATTAGTAGAATTGCTACTTAGTCACCAATAGCAAGTAAGTACTCTACATAACCCAAGTATTAGTTAACTTTCTTAGAGCTTGCATTTGAAAAACAGCTCAGCTACTTTCTCCAGTTACTGAAATTTGCACCATGATTTGATTTGTGTTACACTGGAAAAAAATAATTTTGTTTGACTTTAGAAGATAAAGTAACATGTGTTATCAAAATGGCATTTTATATAGAGTGGAAAAATTATTTAAAATAAACTGTGAAACAACGGATGTAATAGGAATAAATGGGAAATAGTTGAGTGTTATTCAATTTCTTAAACATAAATTAGACATTTTTGAAAACTGACTTTTTCCAAGATTCTGGAGTTCTACTCAGTACTGTGAAAAAGTAGTAACTGAACACACAATTTCTAAAATAACTACCAAAAAATTATTTAAAACCTAGACTTTGATGTAACTGAATAACTTTATTCCCTGGTTTTCATCAGTTTTTGTTCCTGAAGTTAACCTAACACAGATTTAGAAATAATAAACTCTTGAAAATTGAAAATTTAATTTAATTAAGGAATTCAAATAAATTTTTAATCCAAAGCAGAGTATTCTTAGTATCATGCAGCTTTAACATAGACTATACCATGCTTATCTTTGGGTTTAATTATGTAAAAAAAAACAGAAATAAATAAATGAATTAAACCTTCTTATTTACATATTTTAGGAAGAAAAAAAGAAACTAAAAATTACATTGATGAAGGTAGGTCTGGGAATCACATGTTAACCTTGCACAAATAAATACCTTCTGACCTGAAATATCCTGTGAAAATTCTGAGGACAAATAATAGCATTCTCTATGCGTATAATTTTCAAAATTAAAGGAATTACTAGAATATTTAACTCCAAAATGCAAAGCAACATGGACTTCATGCTTTTTCCTAACTAATGGTTTTTAACATGAAGGTCATTTTCAACTTTTAGGAACAAATAAAAAATACCATTTGCAATGAAAATATGACAAATATAATTTTCTTAGGTCATTTGCAAGCTTTTCCATCAGCAGCACAGAAATCAAATTTCTTTTCTTTCTCCCAGAAACTCTTGAAGTGCCAAAACTTTTCAGCTATATTTAGATTTTCCAACTGTAGCTCTATCTGGTCTTATGTCTTACGGCTCAAATTTTGGGTTAGAACCTCTACAGTTGCTGGCCTAACAATGACCTGTGACAACCCTGGGTCCTGTTGATCCAGACCATTTAAAAAAATAGCATAAATATACAATAGTCTCTGATTTTTAAGAGGCCAAGAAAGATACTATCTTGAAGACTCTGAACATACTGTTCCATGAGCATTTGCTGTGATTTTTTCTCTTGTAACTTTTCAAGCCAAATTATGTTGCCTCCACCTAATGTTGCAAAAACTTTGGGTGAAAGCCCAAAGTGATTCTGAGGCTCTGGTATGGTTCTGTGTAACCTGGCATCTTTCCTGGAAGTTAACTTTGTTAGGCGGCTATTTCTATAAACAAACTGAGTAATAGAAAAGACACATGATGAGATGAAATGCTACTACCTGCATTTTCTCTACAACCCTGTAAGGAACTAGTGCTTGGTAGTTAATTATTAGAAGCTGACACCACGAACTGGGTTTCCACAACCTTTACACAGGCCTTTTATACTGGCTGGATTTTACTTTCAAATATGTTATTTTTTTCTTCTAAAAATCATGCCATTGAATTATCTTTGTAGGCATATTACTTGTATCAATTAGCTATTGACTGTAACAAACTAGCCCAAAATTTAGTGGTTTAAAACAATAATCTTGTATTTGTTTACAATCAAGAATCTGGGTTGCTCTTAGATATTCTTGAACAGTGATGTGATCACAAGTCCTGGACCTCCATGACAGGTGAGTCAGTACACTAGGCAGCAGGAGTATTTCTGGATGTCATTCACACATCAGCCTGGCTATCCATAACTTAGCAATGCCTGCAGCAAGCTCAGGCTATGGTGCAAGCTCTTTGACTCTTGAGTCACATGACTCAGAAAATTCAATGAGGAATTACAGTATAGTGTTGCTGTGGAGTTTGTGGCAGTTTATAAAAAGATCCTCACAATGAAGACCCCCAGGGTTGTGGAGGAAGGCTTTGCTTCCTTTAGTAAAGAAATCCTCACCACCTAAAACATAGCTCCTGGCCTATTACTGGGTTAGAACAGACTGAGCACCTGATCACAAGATGTCAAGTGACTATGTGACTTCAGCTTCCCATGATGAGCCAGGCGTTGTCAAATCCATTGAATAATAATACTGGACAACAATCCATGGATGGAAATGCTATATTTAGAATTTGGCCCAAGCAGGTCCAGAGGGCCTAAGTAAGTTACATGAACACATGGCTCAAAGCCCCATTATATCTGTCACTATTGGAGTAGTGCTTCTCCCTGAGCTTGCACCTATGGCCTCATGGAAGTTCCTAAAAGCCAACTGATGAAGGATGAAAAAACTCAAGCCTGATTCACGAATGGGTCAGCTCAGTATGTTGGTGAACACCAAAAATATGAACTGCAGCTGCACCATAGGCTGACCCTGGGGTGAGCCTGCAGGAAAGTGGTGAGGAGGAATCTTCCCATGGCGAGAAATATAAGAAATAAACTTGACTTGTTCACACTGTAGAGAGCAGGGTAGCCTGAGGTAAGCATATAGACTGATTTCCGGAAAGTGGAGAATGACTCTGCTTGTTGGTAAGAGGCCTGGAAGGAAACAGTCTGGAAGGCTGGAGATAAAGAAATCAGTGGACTCATGGGAGTGGGCACAGGACATGCAAATCATTGTGTTTCATCTTCATGTGTTAATGTCTATCAGAGAGTAAGTACACCAGATGACTTAATCAGTTGAAGTCCTCTAACCTTTGTCTTTAGCCACTTGGAGTGGCCCTAGTAGCAAAGATGGAAACTATGCACAGATGCCAAACCATGGCTCCCTCTAACCAAGGATGATATAACTCCTACCACTGCTGATTGCTCAGTCTTCCAGCAGCAGAAGCACAACTGAGTCCTTAAAAGAGACTAACCAGGTGCCTGATAGCAAATTCACTGTATCAGAGCCCCTCCTTTGAAAGTGGATCCTGGGATCCACTGTTCTTACTAAATAACATATTATTTGGTAGCAATCAACCTAATAGAATAATGGAATGACTTCTTAAAGTCTCAGTTAAGGTGATAGCTTAGGGATTAGACCCTGTTTGGTTAGGGTGTTGTATTGCAAGATGCAATATATATACTGAATCATTATCTGATATATGTTACAGTGTCCCCAACAGCTACATTATATGAGTCTAAAGACCAAGAGGTAGAAGCAGGAGTAGCTCCTGTAGTAACCCATTTGCAGCATTGATGCTTTTGACTTTTGCAGCTTTGGCTCTGCTAGATTAAAAATTCTTGTTCTTGGGATGGGAGAGAAGTTTGCTTCTGGCAAGGATTAGTAATGGAATCACTGAATTTAAAGCTATAATCACTGCTATGTAACTATGGATACTCAAGCAGTGGACCAACAGACAAATAAAATAGCTGCTATAATCATGAGGATAACTGGCCCTATTATAATGAGAAGGTGAAGTTGCTTCTGTACAATGGGAGTTGGAGAAATGATTCAGGAACTCGTGGAATTCACTGACATGTGTCTTGGTGTTTCTGTGCCTGGTGAGAGCAGTGAACTGTCAACTGCAACAAACAGAGCCTGGCAATGTCAAAAAATTAAGGGCTCAAATCCGTCAGGTATGAAAGTCTGATTCACCTCATAAGGCAAACACAACAGACTAGTTGCAGTCCTGACTGAGGGTGAGGAAAATATAGAATGAGTGGTACAAGAAGTAGAAGATGAATAGCAAATATGACCTCAGACACAGTGGCAGTAAAAGAGTGTAATTTATTCCACCACAACTTTTTTACTACCTCTTTTGAAGAAACTGAGGCCAGCCACCATCTTGGAATATTCAGAAATGGATTAAGGTTAACATGAGGTCCAAGTCAATTTGAGTATAGCAAGGAGTGAATTGCATCACATAACTTCTTGTGTCCTGCCTCACATCCTCTTGGCTTTACCTGTGACTCTAGCTGTAGCTGGTGTAAACATTTCTGTGAGGGCTTCACATTCCTTTGTCCTGACTTCATCCTGCCTCAAGCATGCACCAGGTATCTTTCACTTTCTGTCACTGATATTCTCTAGTCTAAGGAGGAGGACACCTGAAAGAGCCTTCTTGGTGCACACACAGACACACACATACACACACATGTGCAGCCTAAAAGTCAAGAAGATTTAAAGATATTAACCCATCCGAGGTGACCCTAAACCAAAGGGATGAGAAGCTGATGAACAAATGCTTCATTCTGTTAATCCCTGGGTGAAAATTCTGACAAGCATCCTAGCCACTTTGACCCACTCAATAACGTTCCTTGCGGTGCCTTTTCTTCCTTCTCTGTTTCATTCTTTCTAGTTCTGAATTCTTGCTTTCTGGGACACCTCGCAAATAAACTACTTGCTACAAAATTCCTAGTCTCTAACTTTGCTTCGAGGGAGAACCCTGCCTAAAGCAGAGGGCATATATGGCAAAACTGTTTGCTTAAAGAGAATTCAAACCTAGCTTCCTATGAAAGGAATGGATCATTCCTCCACTGAGATACAGCTGTCACTGTCATAAAATTTAGCATAAACAAATACACCATTAAATGCCCTGCTATAAAATGTAACATCCAGCAATTACACACTAACGGATTTAAGGTGACATCATTCATTATAGTATGTGAATGATTCTCCTAGCTAAATGGGAATTTAGTGTTAAGTAGCTGTAAAAGCTGCCAAAAAGCAAATGTTATTGAAACAAACATTAGCAACTTATGACTACAGCCTGGAGCATCCTGACCATAGCTACCATCTCTATTATGGAGCCATTAGAAACCACTATAGGGTTGTATCCAAGTTGAATAGGAAAATAATTTACTTGAAATTTTATACTTATAGGTGAAAGAGACTGGGGCATAATCATTATAGATTTTACTTTCTTTCTAAGGTTTTATTGTTGTTTTTCATATCCTCTTCCTAAATAGAGACAGGGGTAGGGGTAGGGGTAGGGGTAGGGGATTAAGCGATCTTCCCAGGGAAAATTAGCAATGTTCTTCCATGAGTCAAATTAAATATTTTGAGGGAGAAAACATTTTAAGTGGCAAAAGTAGGTAGTTATCGAGGGTATTATCAAGTATGCATTCACAGAGTGAAAATCTTAACCAATAATTTAAAAATAAAACCTACAGTCTTACTTTAAAAACAGGCATTTACGATTTTGTTTGCAAAGATAATATGCATTTGATATTATGATTCTCCCAAGTTAGTGCAATGGCCTTTTGTTATCTGACTTTTACTAAATTATAAGGTGGTTTAAAGACGTAGGCAAATAGCTGGTAGAAACTGAGTATTAACTATTAAATATCATCCCTGAGAATTCAGGATTGAAATTCAACTTTCCTCCTAGGGTAATTTTAACTCATTATCTCCTATAATCTTTAAAGACTTGTGATCTATATAAGTATACACTTTAAGGATCAGGATTTTCATTACATACAATGAGACATTCTACAGTTATTAGAAGCAAAACATACACTGAAGTTGCCAAGATAACCCTACTGCTTCTGATTAAGAATGTGTTAATTCACTGATGCTTAAGAACCATCAAAATTTCTTAAATTACATTTTAACTATTACATTTTTGATAAAAAGTGCAGCATGAGCTGAATATTTGTCATTTAACTTGTAAATCCATGAAGAAAGATGACTTTGTAAGTCTCTGAGTCATTAACAATTAATCAGATTTCTTCAATATAACAATTGAATGACTGGGAAGAAATCTTGAATTTTATGAAGCCCTACACATTTCTTTCTTTTGATGCTGTAAATTATGTTATTTCCAAAATCAAGCTCAGTAAGTGGTAACTTAAAAAAAATTCATGCTTAGATCCAAAAGAGGGATTACAACATCTCACATATATTCTTATTTAAGCAATATAGTATATCTTTAGATTCAATAAATCTTCCTAATATTTGACTACATATTTATTTTCTAACAGAAATGAGTGTTGATAAAATTCATCAGTCAATAACAGCCAAGAATAACTTCCTTAGATAAGCCATGGAAAATATACTTTCATGTTCAGGACAAAAATTACACAAGTGTGTCATTGCCTCCCCTGAATCCTCCATTCTATGACAGGACAGAGAGAAAGGACTGCCATCAGATGAATAACATCTAGGGCCATGGGATTTCAGGTTTATACTTAACAACATAAATAGAGACCTCCTTTGAATACCTCTCCAGAGCACCCAGCCAAATCAAATCAGCAAAGTCAGTGTTGAAATGCCAACTAGCCACCAGATGGCAGCAATGCTTTTATGAATAATGCGGCATTATGTGCAGTCCATCTAAGATTTCCTATGTTAATAATAGAACAATCCTTACTTTAGCAAAAGGACAGATTTGTTCGTAATGAGGCCAGCCATTTTTTTCATGTCACTAGTTATATTTTGTGGGATCTATTTGCTTTCTAAAATTTGGGCCCCCCAAAATATTTATTTTCTTACACATTAAACATTAAATTGTTGTTGAATTTCATTTTGATATCGTGGTAGAAAATGCCTGTGGCTTGAAACAAATATTTTCCTTTCTGATGGACAAATAACATCTGCGGTTGTAAATGTTCCAGTGTAGCTGTCAAAAGAGAAGGGTTTCACATAATTTCCTGCCACCCTCATCAGTCATCCTACACATCAAAAGAGTGTGTTCATAACCTCCCTTCCCATGAATTGATTTCAAATCTATCACAGATCTCAAATATCAGAAGCTTCTCCTCTACTTGATCATGGGTGTGAGAATTTTGAAAAATGAAGCACTGTTTAAATTCAAGTTTAAAAAAAAATCCCTAAAAGCTATCAAGGTCTATATTACTCAGGAAGGGAATCCTCAATATCAATGTTTCTTTCCCTTTTTGGGCTGTTTGCAGCATTTGTTAACTTCTCCACTGTAAATTTTTTTTGGTTTGCACATGTTCACCAAGGAAATCAGACTTCGACTGTCTTCCAGTGCTGGAAATAAAATGTTAGGCAAAGTGGTGGGATGAAGGCCAAAGATCTAATAGCTCTCTACTAAAAAGAAATTCATCTAAAGCCTCCAAGTGAATGTGCCTCCCTTGGTCAAATCACCTCATACTGATCTGTTATCTGAAAAGAGTTTAAACAGCTTCCTTCCTGATCCTTCCCCACCATCAGCCATTCCATTTCATCATTTCTCTTAGATCATTTCTCAACATTCTGTCAAGATAAAAAAACAGCCTCCTCTCCTTTTCAAATACCGAGAATCCTTAACTGTCCTGCAGTGTTTACAGCCTTGTTCTTGAATATTTATTTTCTACTAAATTTTTAGTAACATATTTAACATATTAACATTAACATATTGAGAGGCTGCATAGATTCTACAAGTGGCCTCTCCAGTTCTGTATGAATGCTGGCATTTTCCTTTAATTTTAAACTTATTGCTTTTCTTGTGTACATTTCATACCTTTGTTATGGATGCTTGCTTTGTTATTTTCTTATACTGCTTTAAACATTGCTTTGAGGTTTGAGAGTTTTGCTCACCACTGCCCAGATTTTTCCATGCTCAGTGACTTGTGGCATATAAATGCTGTGAATATATATTTTTTTCTGTTGCTTTCAGGTCCAGCCTCATTACCTTATGTTTCTAAAAACTGAATGGCATCAACTATATCTCTGCCAGTGAGCCTACATTATCCAAAACCACTCAATTTTATTTCACCCTGTGTCACCCTCATGGACAAGCTATAAAATGTCATACCATTTACTGGCCCCATCTATTATTTACCAGCTTTAGGGATTAAATTGTTCCTTTTTCTGGAAAAAGCCTGTTTACTATTAAAAGAAATCATATTCATCATGAAATAAACACAGTTGTTCTCCTTTAAAATATAAAATAAGAATTTTGAAACAGATATGAAAAAGGAATAAATTGGTTTGAATGTTGTCTTGCTAGTATCAGTGTAATACCTTTTGTACTTTACAAGAGGAAAATTACAAATGGAAAAACCATAACACTTGATGATTCTACTTTGATGCCATGAAATCCCCCATTGGCAGTGGTGGCTTTTGCTCAGGTGGGTGTTATGAAGGCCCAGGTTTGATCCCACATAACTCAGCTAGCCTCACTCTGGTTCTGCAGACATGGTTCTGTTAGCCCATGTGTGGCTCAGTGACCAACATACCAGTTCTACCAAAACATCAAGAAACAGAGTGTGTTCCGTAAGAGGAGAGGATTTACATCATGATGTCAATAAATGAAGAATGGCATGTTGCATTTAGCCTGGTGTCAAACTAAAATCCAGAATTTATTCCAAATGGACAACTCTTATCTTTGAGCAGACGGAGCCAGCTATTCCAGAAGGCGATGTGAAGTGAGCTAACCAGTGACATAAGCCCATTAGGTAACACACATCCATTCTTCTGCTAAAATATTAGAAGTATAAGAATACAAGTTGATATTTTCTCTTTTTTTTCTTTATATTTTAATTTTGATTAATTTTATTTTATTTTGGAACCTTAAAATCTTGGTTCTCTTGGCTAATTTGGGACTAAAAGGTACTAGTATGGCTACTGTCAATCTTTACTGTCATCCAGTAGCATTCTGCTTTGATGATAGTTTAAAAACAAATGAAGACAGTAAGGTAGAAGACAGTGAGGTAGCATTGTGTCCTTTGGTAGTTAGTATAATAAAGAAGCTGTGCAAATGAGACCATATCCTCACAGACTACCATGCTTCATGGAATCACCAGGCAACATAAGCTTGCTATTGTTTTATTTGATAATACACCCAAAGTATCAGTATCTTAATTCTATACTTGAGATTATACCTGCTTTTTTTTTTTTTTTTTTTTTTTTTCCTTGCGTTATGCGGGCCTCTCACTGTTGTGGCCTCTCCCATTTGCGGAGCACAGGCTCCGGACGCGCAGGCTCAGCGGCCATGGCTCACGGGCCCAGCCGCTCCGCGGCATGTGGGATCCTCCCAAAACGGGGCACGAACCCGCGTCTCCTGCATCGGCAGGCGGACTCTCAAGCACTGCGCCACCAGGGAAGCCCCTATACCTGCTTTTTACAGAGATCTTTACTACTTCTCAAAAGTTGAACCAGAAAAAAGACAGTGGTTTCCAAGTAACATGGTCTGAACAAATAGGCATGTTCTTCATTTGAGGGGTGTACTTGCCATCCAAGGACTTGTTTCTGTTTCTCTTTTCATCAGTCAGGCTAACATGCTCTATGGGTCTCACCTTAGATTTTTGCAATCAATTTTATTTCCTGCCTCCAGGCTCTCTCCTTTGCAGTAAGTCTTGTATACACCCTTAACGTTAATATTCCTAAATCAAATCCCCAATTATAAAAAATTATATCATTCCATTCATCAAAATTCTTCCAGTGAAATCCCACTGGTAAAAATGAAGCCAAAATCATAAAAATAATATCCCTTCCCCTTCAATCAGAAAAAAAGTGTTGTCCTGATATCTAAGTAGGGGAATAAAGAGTTACTGTTGTCTCTCATTTGGGGGCACAGTAGCTGCACTTGTCTCTAAGTTCCCTTTTGCAAGATGCTCTCAATAGCTTGGTAGAGGCTTTCAGGGCAAAATGCTTTTCTTAAAGTGTTTACTGGGATATGACATTAATTAAATAACTTGTATTGATTAGATATTACATTAATTATACTATTTACTTATAGACTAGGATATTAAAAATAATTTCAGTAAGGTTTGAGGACACATATCCTTAGACAATGAATGAACAGATTTTCAATGGTATATTTAATCTTAGTCTCTTGGTTAAGTTCATAAGGTAGTACAGAGAGTACAGAGACCCTGAATTGCATTTCACAGAGGCATACCTCTCCTACCCATTTTCTTCCAAAATCCACATCTGGAATTGTTCTCAAAGTACTGTGAGATGATGTGGTTAGAAGATGAATACAACCCCATCTTATTTATGTTAAAAATCAGTCCTTTGGAGTTCCTTTCAAATACAGGGCTGTTTCACTTTAACCTTAACACAGATGGGAGGCAGGTGAGTTAAAGGCTTCTCTCTTATTTCTTTGCTGTGAAAAACTGTAAGCTGGAGGAGGGATCCTACCCTGGGTTCTACATAAAGTTACAACTGACATCGCCAAAACTGGAACACACGTCCCCAGACTCTTGTGCTCTCTCCACTGAACCTTCTGAATGATGGATGAATAGCTAATAAGTAGATAAAATGATTGGGGACAAGAAAAAACTAAAAAAACCAACTGTATTAGACATTAATGCTGCTCTTATTCTGGTTTATTTTTAATGCCATGCCTTTTAAGATACTGTGAGTAATTCTCCAAAGTGAAACCAGCTTCACTTGAAATCTAATGCATATATGAATGTGAAGAATCATCCTTTTGCATTTAGTCTAACTACAAGCATTGAAAAATGAAAGAGAAAATTGATAAAAGCTCAGATTTATTTTAAACTATCACTTTTAACAGAAGGAAATGGATAAAAGCAAAATACCAGTAGTTTTCCTTTTGGCTTAAAATGACATTTTCCAAGATGTCATTAAATTATATTCACATTAATAAACTTAAGTAGTACTTAAAGATTTTAAGCTAAGACATATTCAGATCAGGAAGAGCTATCAAATTATGTTTAAATGTAAAGCATATCCATGGAAAATAGTACATGAAAATGTTTAATATACATTATAGTCAGAAGACTCCATCCAAAGTCAGAAAAGAAATACAACTAATGATAAATCTATTCCGAGATTTACTTTTAGGGACAGAATTGGCTTCCTTGAGATATTTTTATACGTTAAAAATGAGCCCGTGTAATGCAAAAAAAAAAAGAATCTCAAATCCAAGAAATTTGGCCATGGTTTTTGTTGAGGTTATAAATTGGTGGTGAGAGGAAAAAAAATAGACTTTCATCTTCTTGAGTCATTTAATTTTTTTCTGCCTTTAAGGCAGGCAATTGATACAGTTCTAATCAACCATAATTCATTAATAGTAGAATTATCTTATTTAAATCATGTAATCTGTAGATGAGCCTGCTGCATGTTCATGGGTGAAATTTTTTGAAAATTTTATTTGAAAGGAAACTCAGAAAAACTGAGGCCTAGTCACCGTCTGGCTCTGAGAAAAGGTTTAATTATTTCAAATGAGTAATCAACTACTGTTGTAATGAAAATGACCAAGAAAACAGTATTTTTCTTATTCTTAACCCCCATTTTAAAAAGTGACTAGAGATGACACTCCAGAAATCATCTTGGAATATAGAGCTTATATTGTGGACACAATTTCTTAAAATTTTTTTATGACAATGAATTTCTTTTCTTTTCTTTTCTTTTTTTTTTTTTTTTACTGAAACAATGCAATTTTAGCCTTAGCAGTAACCACTGAATTGGTTAAAAGGTTTCCAGTCTTCTGGTTTAAAAATGCAGTATGGGGGCTTCCCTGGTGGCGCAGTGCTTGAGAGTCCGCCTGCCGATGCAGGAGACGCGGGTTCGTGCCCCGTTTCGGGAAGATCCCACATGCCGCGGAGCGGCTGGGCCCGTGAGCCATGGCCACTGAGCCTGCGCGTCCGGAGCCTGTGCTCCGCAAATGGGAGAGGCCACAACAGTGAGAGGCCCGCATAACGCAAGGGAAAAAAAAAAAAAATGCAGTATGGGATATAGTCTCTATCTTTGTATAGTCTTTGAGGAGGCAAAACTAATTTACATGACAGGAGTAAAGAATATTTTAGTGCTAAATTAAAAGGCATGGAATTAATTACAGTGCTTGGGACCATCATATATTTAATAAGAGGGCAGCTTCTTGGAGGCTGGGAATGTTTTAGAGGTGTGTCATCTATTTATTTGATAGCCATATCATGAACTCCTTTTCCCCAGACTTTCAAAAATGTTTAGCTCAGAGAGCCTTATGTTCAAAGGAAGGAAGGAAACCTGAGTGAAACTTTTCCTTCAACTTTGAAACAAAAATATAGTAGATGTTTAAAAATTACTGATTGTTATAAATTATTTTACAACCATTTTCTCAACTGAACTTCTATTGAAAAGCTTTGTAAATGCCTGACGTATCCATGAGGAAAGAGAAGGTGACAGAAGCACTGCTTATGTTACAGATGCTGCCTGACAATACTGCCATCCTTTCACATGGTTTTATTTAGTTATTACAAGTATCTCTCTGTAAATGACATTTAGGATTATTTAAGATTATGTTGTAATCCTTTTAATCCTCAGTGCTTTAAATTTCAGGCTAAACACCAAAGAGCAAACTAGCACTTAGCAGAAATGCTTAAAACATGTGATTTGAACATAAATCTTTTTAGTCACTCTT
>NW_006795112.1:905172-908312 GCF_000442215.2 Lipotes vexillifer | reverse complement strand
TTTCCCTGATGAAGACCTAGGGTTGCTCTTAACTAAGAAAACTCGTACCACATTTCATTACAATTTACTCGGTTGCTAAATGCTTTCTCAAGCTACATCAAACTTGTGATGGTCCTTGACAATTATGCTAAATGCAGAATTGAACAAAAGTTAGAAGCAATGAACATTTACTAGTTTAACTTAGAGTGTGTATGACCTTTATAATAAGTACAATATGTCTTTCAGTGTTGGTAGTATATGTGTGTGGAAACGACCATTCTATTTCTTAACGTCAAGCTATTACATGTGGGTATATACATTGACACATACATCATATATGCATACATGTATGTACATTTATACTTTAAACACATATTATGACTTGTCTATGTCTACTTTACATATATATATTATAGAAGTTGCTAAATATCTTTAATATATTATTTATTATTAAAGCTACTTATGTCAAAAACTGCTCTAAAATAGGCAGATGTTCTTGAACTCAGCCAGTAAGCATCATTCTGAATTACTGAGAATAGTTGAATACAAAACCTAATTAATTAATGCTGGCACAGTTATGTTACTATGTACCAATCAAATAAGACTGAATCTACATCAAGAGTTTAATAAGACTTTGACTATAAAGAAAATTTGACTTTTAATACAAAGAGAAAATGAACTCAAATGTCCAAATGACATATACAAAGGAAACAAATGAAATCCTTCCATTTTTTTGTGTCACAAATGTTTGCTTCTGAGTCTTTCAAGCATATCTCAGGCACATATTTGTTTGTTTTTCTCTTCATTTTAAGTTCAACTTCTCTAGAGACATTGTAATTATGTGGCATATAACTGCTAATCCATCAACTTTTTAAAGACAGATTTCAAATTTTAAATTATTTCTAATTTTGCTTTTCCTTGATTTTTCTTGAACCAAAAATCTCAATAGTCATTTGCTATCTGTAATCTATAATTCATAGACTGAGATTGAACACCATGCCTAATTCAAACTTGGTATTCTAAAGCTATTTCTGATGTAGCACATCGGCTAAAACTGTGATGGTCTTTTTCACTGAGGAAGAAATACTTCATTATCCTGTAGGTAATGAAACCCTTGAACACACACACTCAGATACCCAACAATGCCTTAATACCATGTTTTTGAGATATAATCATGTTTATTCTGATCATTTGAGAGTTATTCCAGCTAATGTACCTAATCAAATATTGGTGCAAGTCATCTAGAGCTAGCTCTCTGACAAATCCTTCCCGATGCTTTTTTGTTAACAGAACTATTAAAAGCTATCTATATTGTTCCTCTTGAAACGCTTACTTTCACTATGGATACGTATTAGTCAATTTTACCTAAGCTCATATGTTTAGATGATGAAAAGATTTCAGCATGACAAGAAAACCACATGATTCACCCCCAAAAAAATGAAGCAGGAAATTAAACCTGAATCTTTCTTTAGTTTTATTATTTGCAACATCCTTATCATCACCTCTTGTTTCTCTAAACTAAAGGGTACAAGACAAAAAAAGATAAACTGGATGTAAGAAAACTGAAGTCCCATGAACTGCTCAGGTATCTTACCAAAAAAGCTAACTGGAAAGATTTTCACCTCCAAAAAGCTACCAAAAGTGAGAATAGTTTTAATATCTTTGGAAGTACCTACATTAAGAAATAAGAAAAATGAGTAAAATATTATAACAGAGGTAGTCACACCCCGAAAAGGTTAGGATGATAACATATTATCAATGTAGTGGTTTAAATATACATCTATGAATATTATATTCACAGCTATGTAAAATTATACTTAAATATTTTCTTCCATACTCGCAGCCCTGTACACATCATACATATTTGATTATCATCCTCATTTGTGATCTAACTTAACTCTTCATAAGGTTAACAGAAGGAAGTGAAAAAGTCTTCCTTAGTTCAACTCCGAAGGTTTCTACTATTCAAGAATTATGTCAGTGTCAAATTTTAATGTCTTTATTTTTGTTTTGTTTTGTTTTTTTAATGTCTTTATTTTATAACATTGATGATTAGGATGCTAAACTCACAATACATAATAAAACTAAACCACTTAGCTTACCCTACCCTGTTCAGAACTAGCCATACTGATTATCTAGGTTGTCACAGAGGCTAGGATTATAGCCCCTACATTTTCTTATTTATAGCAGAATAATAAAAAAAAAAAAGCAAGAGATTGGGAGACAGAGTATATCACTGATCTACAATTCCTCACTTTAAAAAAAAATTTAATTTTACTTCTTGATTCTGTAAGTTCACCTTCTAATCACTTTGGGCTTTAGTCCTTTGATTTCTTGGCAAGTATGTTTAGTTTTCTTTATTTCTTTTTTTGTTTTTCTTCTTTCCTTCCTTTCTTTCTTTCTTCCTCATTTTTGGTTAAAAAGAAAAAGGAAAAACAAAAAACCCTCTACCATATAAAAATGAATACCTAAATAGAATTCAACTATAATCAGAAAAATAAGTTATTCCATAATATGTTAAAAGTGTTTTTTCATTTTGTTTTGTTTTGTTTTTTTTAATTAACATAAGTCCAAATTATTTGGCTAGAACTCATTGAGCATTTAGAAAATGCAAAAACAAACTGAAAATCAGTATTTTCTTCCCAGTGAGAGTTCAGATAAGAAATGTCACCTACCTATACTTCTATAAGACCCAATACATTAATTTTAGTGATACATTTAAGGACAGAATTGACTTTTCTTCAAGGGCTAAAATGGTCTCAGAAGACATTTGATACAATAATTATGATAATCTAGTTCCTACTAAATGATATAAATTCTAAAATATACCTATAAAGTTATTGGTTACTTTGGAGATATAAAAGTAAATTAAATGTCATGTAAATATAGAAAAAGATCAACTTCCATAATCTGAAGTTATTAATTGCCAAAGGGATCTCAGTAACATCATATGTGAAATATTAAGTTTTCCCATTTCCTTTCTTTCAAGGATTTCATCTGGTGCTTTCCATTCAAAGGAACATGATTGAAATTATTAATCACAGTTATTTTTTTCCAAAAAATTAAATTATACAATATGAAAAATCCAATTTTTATAACTGTTCAGCTCTCTCCATCCCCCAAGTTACACTGGTAAATATAATTTATGACTGGAAAGCAGG
>NW_006795112.1:862737-905134 GCF_000442215.2 Lipotes vexillifer | reverse complement strand
CAGGAATGGCAATGAATGCGAATAGTTTATCATAATTAGCAAATCTTACTTTGTTTACGTCTGAAAGTCCTACATTAAATCTATTTAAGCCAAGCACTCTAGGTTTGAACCACAAACAAATCAAATACTATCAAATACACTGCAAAATTCAATGACTTTCGGGTATATAATTAATCACCACACAACATATATTTTGTGTTTAGATAGCAAGCAGTCACCAGGGAAAAACAACAAAACAAGCAAAATTCAACAAGGAAGAGAAGCCAGGTTTTTCACAATGACCTCCACACAACTAGTTCATACACATGAAAACATCATAACAAGGTAGTCTTGTTTTGATTACACAAGAGAGCTCAGATTTAGAAGGAATAGGAATAATTTGAATCTATGTAGCATTCTTACCTGAAAGACATTCTTTCTGCTTGATTTTTCTTTGGCCCATTCAATATATGCCCCACACAAATCCACACTTTCTGGTTTGTGTCCAGTTTTCTGCAAACGAAAATGCAATAAGAATAAAAAGCATACAACACTGGAGATGCATGTCAGAAAAAAATAAAGCTTTATTGACTTAGCAGCTATATATTTATGGTATAAAGACTTTATCTTTTTTCCAGTTTCAAATAGATATCCTCACTGTCATGTTCATTGCAGCATTATGTACAATAGCCAAAACATGGAAATGACCTGTGTCCATCAATCCATCAATGGATGAATGGATAAACAAAATGTTTTACATAATATAATGTTTTATATTATGTGTGTGTGTGTGCATATATATATATATATATATATTATATATACACACACATGTAAGTTAGACAGGAGACAAATTCTGCATGATTTCACTTTTATGTCGAATCTAAAGTCTAATTCATAGAAACAGGGTGGTTACCAGGCACTGGGGTAACTGGAAGATATTTGTCAAAGGGTACAGACTTTCAGTTTTAAGATGAATAAGTTCTGGGGATCAAATATACAGCATGGTGACTATAGTTAACACTTTACTGTATACTTGAAAATTGCTAAGAGAGTAGATCTTAAATGTTAGAACCACACATACACACACACAAAAAGGAAACTATGTGAGGTGATGAACGTTACTAACTAACCTTAGTGTGGTAATCATTTCACAGTATATCTGTATATCAAATCACCACATTTCATGCCTTAAACTTACACATTATTAATTGTCAATTATATCTCAATAAAGCTGAAAAAAAGAAAAAACAAATTTAATAAATACTAAGTGCCAACTGTATGCCTTTTAGAAATTCATTTTTCAGACTTTGAGTCTATACACATAAGTATACTGTGTATTTGTATTTAGTAAATTTAATTTAGATCAAATAGATTATGGCATGTGCCTCCTTTCACACAATACAATGTGTATGTTAGTGAAAGCTGTTTTTACTTCAGTAATTCATAATAATCAGTTAATAGGAATATCCTCTGTATATGCCTCTTCATATTTTTATTTAGTTCAAGTGAATCACACTTACATAACTTTAAATTTGCAAAACTCCAAACATTAAACAAAAACTTACCTGTTTGGGAGATTTTTTTTACTATTTTTAAAGAAAGTTAAGCCACATTTCAAAGACTCCAACTACTTTCTTATGTTCTGAGCTACTCTAGGTTTTCCTATAGAGAAATTCAGTTTCCTCAAGCCATTTTCAATAGAATACTTTAAAATTTTAGTGTAAAAAGCTTATAATATATTTAGACAATGTGTTTAACAGTATGAACTTTAGGTTAAAGCATACAATTATGGAAAAATGGCAAAAATTTTATAAGAAATCTGTCCACAATTGTTGCCTCATAGCCACTATGTTCTATCGGTTTAAAAGAAATAAATTATTTTTGAGAAGAAGCCAGAAATATGGTTTTTTTTAATAGCAAATTGTGAGATTTTTTGATTTTTGGCAACTCAATAAAAATTTTTTTGGAAACATTATACAGGCCAAGCATAACTTTCCTTCAGGATAAATTCGGCTGGCAAGATGGCAATTGATAGCATAGCTTTCCTTTGTTATTTGGTAGTAATCTCAGGAAAAACTAATCAAGATGATCATGACTCTTATGGATGCTTCAGATACTGAAATATTTTTACTGTTTTCCCATAATCTGCCACCCAGGTCATCATGGCTGTGGAAAATCTCAAGGCACAATAATAATGTTCATTGCTGAGTGATTTATGACACAGAAAAATTAAGAAAAACCTGCTTCTACAGTTAACTGAATTATGGGACACTCAGAGCCAATAAACATATATAACAAAAAAGATTATATCTCCCACATAAAGCAGTCAGGAAAAAAAGATGGAATATGATTTTATATAAGAAGCACTTTTTATGGGCCAAACACTTCTCTATGTGTTTTATGGCTATCAATTCTTTTAATTCTTATAATACCTGTATGAAGTAGGTATTATTTTTTTTAAATAAATTTATTTATTTATTTTTGGCTGCGTTGGGTCTATGTTGCTGCGTGTGGGCTTTCTCTAGTTGTGGTGAGCAGGGGCTACTCTTTGTTGCGGTGTGTGGGCTTCTCATGGCAGTGGCTTCTCTTGTTGCGGAGCATGGGCTCTAGGGGCATGGGCTTCAGTAGTTGTGGCATGTGGGCTCAGTAATTGTGGCTCACAGGCTCTAGAGCGCAGGCTCAGTAGTTGTGGCGCACGGGCTTAGTTGCTCCGCTGCATATGGGATCTTCCTGGACCAGGGCTCGAACCCATGTCCCCTGCACTGGCAGGTGGATTCTTAACCACTGCGCTACCACAGAAGCCCAGTAGGTATTATTATTATTACCATGTTACAGGTAAGAGAATATGCCAGAATGGTTAGGTAAGCTTTCCCAAGGTAACATAGGTAGAAAAGGAGGTGCCAGGATTTAAATGCTAGCAGTGCCCCTCCAGAGTCTGTTTTTAACCACTATGTAGTCCTTAAAAATTGAATATACACTATGATCATATTTATGCTAAAACATGAAACATTTTGGGAAAAGATATGTTTTTCTTACTAGACTAGTACAGACATATTGATCTTGTTTCTGTTCTTCTCTGTTGAACTTGATCTTCCCATTGGGCCTTCACACCACCTGTTTACCTGGAATACCTCCCAATCTTCACATGGCTGACTCCTTCTCCATCATGTCTCAGCTGAATGTCACCTTGTCAGAGGTCTCCTCTCTGTCTTATATAAAATCATGGCATTCCAGGACTCCTGATTACTCTCTACCTATTTATTTTAATTTCACCACAGCCTTCCTCCTAACCGAAATTAATATATATATATATATATATATATATATATATAGTTTTATATGCTGACTGTGTTTTTCTCCCACTGGAATTTAACTCCCTGAGCTGGGACCTTGTTTGCCTTTTCCTCCACTATTTTTCCAATGTATGGAAAAGTGCTGGTACATAGTTGTTGTTCAATGAATATTTGCTAAATTTGTGCATGAAGGAAAATACCGAATTGCAACTAGCATTTGTGCTTTGGAAGGAAGGTTTGGGCATCTTTAAAATTCCTAACTTTATAAGAAGCAAGATTTGTATTTGGTCTAATGGTTAAGCAGTCTTTGCTTTGTGATTTGGCAAAATGAAAACAGTTTAATGGACTCATATGTGGACTGAACATAGGATTTCAAAGAATCATGCAATAAACACTTACTGTATATATACTGTCAGCGTGTTAGCTACTGTGTTGGACTATATCTTGACTCTTCCTTTAAGAATCGTATCCTAGCCTCAGACTCTGTATAATTATCTATAGACTCTCTCTATAGAAAGAGAGAGAGCTAGAGGAGACTTATGGGTAAAAAGCAATCTAAGCTTTGCCAGTGTGCTTACCATCTAGTTCTGCCAGCTTCTAGCTGTCCTCATCAGCATCAAATGCTAAATCCGATGGCCTTGGCACCTGGCTTGGGTTTATCTCAGTCCGAACACTGCCCATTACACTTAGTCACCTCCTAGTGCTCATTCATGTGACTTTGACCGGTCTCTTACATTCTTCATGAGCTCACTGCTTTACCTCCTCTCCACATTAGCAATCTTCATTGTGCTTTCTGCCTAACACATCCCATTTTCTGAATCTGCCTTACTCCCACCTTGTTATGTTTGATTTTCGAGGTTATTGAAATCTGCAGACCTTTGTGTGTTGTCCCAGCCTCTCAAGTCCTTGATTTCACTTCCTTTCATGTCCAGACCTGTGCCTCTGATTCCGCAGTCAATTCAGCCTCTCTCTCTCTCTCTCTCTTTCTTTCTCTCTCTCCCTCCCTCATGCGATGATCCACTCCACTCTCTCATCCACTTTTTCTTCTTCTACAATCTTCCTCATATTCCTCAATTCTAGAGAAATAACTTGACTACTCAATGTAGTAACATTACAAATAATGGCCACCTACTTCAGCTGGGCTTTTGACTCTACTTAACACTATTGTTACTGTGATAAGGACACAATGTATCCATGAAATCATTACCAAGACCAATGTCATGAATACTTTGCAAACTTTATGCGCTCCTAGCCAGTTTCTACTCTTCCTCATGGTACCTCTCTCCCAAAGCTTTACCTTTTTCAAGCCCACCAAATAAATGGCTTACTCATAATTCAGAGAGATCATAGAGCCCTGGTGGTAGAACATTCGCCATTCTTCCCTCTTTCATAGTTAGTCTGTGTAATGCAAATAAACAAACAGAAACTTTAATAAATTTCTATATGTCTTGCCCTCTGAAAGCTTTATATCAACTTCTCATTTAATCCTTAGAACAAATTTGTGAAGTTAATACCATTGCCTTTAACTGACATGTGAAGAAAACTCAAGCAGGGAGTGGTTAAGTGCCTTACATAAGCTCATGCACTTAATAAGGACCTCAGCTGAGATACGAATTCATTTTTATCTGACTCCAAGTCCCAAGTCCTTATCACAACACAATATACTGCCTCCCCTCCATACCTATCCTTTCCTCCTGCTAGGTCACATAATGCCTTTTTCAGGTCCCAAAATAAGAATTAACACTTTCTATTTCTTCCTTGTAAGTGTCATCATTTCCCACTTTTCCATCTGTTTCCCAAAATTCTCGACCTGGGTCTGTGACTCTGGTCCACCTGTCCAATGAACTCCCATGTCTGGGCACGACAGTGTCATCTATTAGCATCAAAATTACCTGGCCTATCAGTGCCATATACTGCATGAACTCACAAGGCATGTCTTGTTTTGCCTCAGAGTAAGAGATGCTCCTTCTTTAGCCCAAGGTTCTTCCTCTATAGTTCCTAATTCTATCCAATCTCATTCCTTATTTTCCTTAAAGTAGATTATATCCTTTAGACTATAATCACACTGAAGTGACTATAAAAAAATAAAAAATAGAAGAAAGCAAGCACCAATGCCACAACTTCACGTTTTCTCAATCTCACCTATTTCCTTTCATGATTACCAGGATCCTTCAGAGTTTCCTGCAGTCACATTCTCTGCTCCTGTTCTATTCTCTTCTCAACCCACTGCAGTCTTTTATCCCCTTCCTTGGTTAATCTAATTCATCTTAACCATTAAGGTCAACAGGAACAGTCTGATGCTTTCTCTCCCATTAACATTCTGGTTGAACTCTGTAGTACTATGAGATTCTGCTGGCCCTTCTTAAACCCTCTGTCCTTCCGCTAAGGAGACATTTTCTCTCCAAATTCTTTTTTCACCTTTTATACTTTTCCTTCTCTGTTTTTTTTTTTTTTCCTCACTGACTTCTCTTCCTCATCCAACTTCTTAAATGTTAGTAATCCCTGGTTTATGGTTCTAGGCTTTTGTTATTTCTCATAGTTTACATGCTTCCTGTGAGTTTTGATTTTGCCTGTGGCCTGATCCATCACTTATTTATGTTAACTCCCCATAATTCCTCTGGTCTCCAGCTCCCTCTTATGTGCCAAAACTCTATTTTCTAACTATCATTAGGATGTAGCACAGACATCTCCTTGAAATCACTGTCTTCTTCTCAGACTTGTCCCCTTTTTTCTATTGCTTGTCTTGGCTAATCATTTCTTTATCTCCTTCACTCTCTTCACTTTCTTAGTTCTCCTCTTTCCATCAATAGCCACAACCAAAAGGTACAAAGCCCAAATTCCAGAACGAGATCACAATCTCTTTTAAGTTCTTATTTTCTCTCATCTGAATTTCTCTCCTTCCCGTTTCCTCTGAACTCAGTAAAAACCATTTCAATTCATTCTCCACATTTTGAATTTTTTTCCTAAAATACAAATCTCACAATATTTCTCCTAGAAAACTTGTTATCTACAAGATAACATACAAATCCCTTAGTAGAGTATACAGGCTTCTTTTCATGATCCCCCAACCACCTTCTCAGTTCCATTCATCCCTCCTTTTTTTCTATACGTCAGCAATGCTGAATTCCAGGCAGTTTCCAAAATGCTACATGCTTTCACAACTCTATATTTTGGGGAACTGAGTATGCATGTAACCTCTTCATCTGGAACACAGTTATTTCTCTCTTCATCCACTCTCCTTGCCTGTCATCTGCCCCAATCCTGCTCATTTTCACGATGTAACTCCGAAATAATTTCCACGAGGCTCTCCTTCACCTCTGCAGCAGTCCCTCTTTCCTTCTTACCATTTCCCCTACTCTGAAAAACATTTTTTTTTTTTTACAATTTGTTTTGTTATTCACACATTGCAGCTACTTTTTGATGTGTCTCCTTCCCCCAGCTATACAATTAGAGAACAAGCTGGGTTTGTCTTATTGGTCTTTATTTTCCCCAAATTTAGCAAAGGGGCCCAAAGTAAGCACTCAACAGAAGTTTGTTAACCTTTGAAAGAATTTATGAACTGGATGGAAAATTGCAATAGAAAATTTCCAGATTCATTCCAATGAATTAATAAAATTAAAAATACAGCTCAGAATTATAGTTTACAAAATGAGAAATATTTAGGACATAAAAATCACTACATTCCCATTTATACTGACCTTTAATAGGAACTGATCTTATGGCAAAATTGAAGCAAATAATAGAGATTTGGGGTGAATTTAAAAGTATGCCAGAAAAAGCTAAAGTGAGTTTGGTAAAAGTCAAGCAAATAAAAATATTAGCCTCAAGAAAAGAAAACTAAGATAAGTAAATGAAGGACTATATAAAAATGATCCTAATCAATTGTTTATTTTTACAAAGTTAAAGCAGAAAGACCTAGGCTTGAAGAACAACTTTAGGGACTAGGCTTTATTAGAAGGGAAAATTATCAGTGTTTAAGTGTTGTTAAATATTGGAATAAGTAGTTCAGAAAAGTTGTAGAATTTATTTGGAAGACAGTCAAGATTTTATTCCGTCTGAAATTAAAGAATCCTTTAATAGAAAACGTATTTCTGATTCTACAGCTATAAAACACATGAAAAAGTCTGCTGAACTACATGATGCCAATGTATCACATTGTACATCATTATAAAAAGGTACTTTTAAAAATTGACTAAATATAAACTTAAGTCTAAGAGTAGACATATATCTATTCTGGGTAAACTTAAAATATAAATGATTTTTAAATATTTAAATAGAATTATTTAAAAGTTACTGCTTCTGGACAATAAAACATAAAAGCCTCTTTGTTGGAGAAATGTGAAGTCATTAAAAATTGATCCTAGGTCTTGTCCACTTCTGATTTTTATTATTCTCTTAGTCCATCTTTACCATTTTTCAATAATAGCTGACAGGGTAGTCTCTCCATAATATATTTTTCTCTGACTTAGATTAAACCTTTGGGATTAAGTTTCCCATTTTTCTTTATGGGATATTTGGGGGCTTTTAATGTATATTAAGAAAATATCAAAGGCCAGATGCTCTTTTGCTTGATGGCATTTTCTATGATGAAGACTGGCCATGTGTGTGGGCAACAAATCACTGGGTCACTCATTCTCATACCCTTATTACTAGATGTGGTTGAAAAAAAGTCAAGGCTCAGATTTTATGAAACAGTTTATTAGCTACCATTTTTTATTTTGGATTAATTGCTATTCCAGAATATAGACTCAGATTGTCCTTATCAGTCTGAAACATGAAACACAAAATCTGTTTAGAGGAATTAAGTTTTATCACATAACTGGTTTTGATTCTGGAAAATCAAAGAGTGCTGAATGGATACCTGATCTTATTAATGTCTAAAGTATGGCCGCTGTCAACATAGAAGAGGATACTTTGATTGTAAGATGTGGGTTTTATGTATATGAATATAAATGGAGTTAATAATAACTGAAATTGTTTCTCCAGTGAAATTTCTCAGTATATTACAAGACAAAATCAAACCAGATTTTCAGAAAAGCAAAGCCTTGTTAGTGATTTGGGGCACTAGAATGTTATGTGTTTGTTTGTTTGTTTGTTTGTTGAGGAGAAAGTATTCTCCCCTTTTTAAGAATTTATTGCATTTATTCCTGAATCAAAATCTTGCTAGAATAAATATAATAGCTTCTATTTAACCTATGTTTGTTGCATGCTTATATTGCCTTAAATTTACACTACATAAAAACTATTTAATTCTGCAATGTGAGCAATTTGGGCACATTTTTGATGCCTCAGCCACCTCCTCAGATTCGCTCCTTAGACCCTTATTCTTTCAGTCTGCCTCAGTTGTCCCTGTAGATGACCAGTGATGCTTGGGCCCATATGGTCCCACTTCCTGTGGATGACCAGACACCTTCTTGGAATGCAAGGCCCTCCTGGTTGCCAAGGTGCAGACTGGCTTTTAGATCCCTACCACATCCAGATTTGGATAAAATACTATTTTACAGGGTATAGGATCTGACCTTCTGCATAGCCATCCAAGGGTGTGCCCAGGATCCATATAATACAGGGAGAAAATACTCTGGGTGATAAATTTTAACCAAAAGGAAGCAAGAAATGGGAAGAAACACGTCGATATATTCCTTCTCCTACCTCCATCCCTTCCTCCTACAGACTGCTTCATGCTTTCTCCAGTTTATTTGCAGCGTTTTTGCAAGTCAAGTGGTGCACCTGCCCAGTGGTTCTCTGTGTCTCTGAGGCTCACTGTAGAGTAGTAGCCAGCATGATAACACATCCTCTCTTCTATTTTGCATCATCTCCTGCCTCACTTCCTTTTTACTTCACTCTCTGTGTCCTGGGCTCATGCCTCCCAAATAAAGCATGGATGCTTAATTTGGGCTTTGTTTTCTAGGGAATCTGGACTGAGACAATTGATGTTACTCTCCTGTGTCAGGGAGGCATAGCTCTCCACTGAAATGTATGAAGGGCTCTCTCTTCAGGAGTCTAGAGTTGTCACTGGAAAGTATTGGGTTGGCCAAAAAGTTCATTCTGGTTTTTCCATAAGATGTTACAGGAAAACCCAAAAGAACTTTTTGGCCATCCCAATAGCTCACCAGCCAAAGGCTCCATTTTTTTCTATCCCCCTTTACACCAAACTGTGGCCACATTACCCATTCTCATCACTGGAATGTGAACAAGAACAATGTGAGACACCTCTGGGCTCACAGCTTTTAAAGAGCATGCAGATTTTCCTATGCTCTCTTAACGTTTCCTTCATCTGCCACTAGGGGATGACAGAACCAAAAGATGGGAGAAGCACAATGTAGCAGAAAGCTGACCAGGAATATCTGTTTTGGCCTATGGTATGAGTAAGAAATGAGGTTCTGAAGACATTTTGAATTGTATTTGGACAGCAGGTAGTGTTTCTTTACCTGAAAAAATCTTGATATTATTGTTAAGAAAACTAAGACAAGGATTTTGAAGTATATTGTCATTAAGTGAGTTTGTGTATTTGAATCCAATTCTGATTCCAAAGTCTGTTCTCTTAACCACTATACTCAAATTGCTTCATGTAATAATAATACCAATAATAAATATAACTAATATTTATTATCTTTGCTGTGTGTCAGGCTTGCTACATCAATTTTCTCACACAATCTCACAATAGCTCTGAGGTAGGTACTCTTATTAACCCCATACTGCAGCTGAGACATCGAAGAATTGTAGCAACAAATAAAATGTGAACCTGGGATTCCTAACCCAGGTTGTATGACTTAGAAGCCCCTATTTCTCCCTAATATGGTATACTGCTTCCCAGAGCATTTCAATTTAGTAGTGACTTTTAAAGGAAGAATAAATACATATATTCAGTAAATTTAAAAATGCACCGTGGAGTAAAAGTCCGTTTTATCTTAGAGAAATGTAAGCTCTAAATCAGATGTATTACATTGACCAAAATGATAAACCACAGAGAGTCAAGCTTCATAATTAAAATAGTTTTCTGAAAGAGCCTAAGGTGAGGTTTATTGGACAGTAAGCTATTACCCATTTATAAAGCATCATATCAATTTCATAGATTTTTGTGGTTATTAAAAATTATGTACGATACAGAATTTATTGTGGTTAATGGCCAAATCTTGAGAAAATTATAACCAGAGAACATGGCTTCATTTATATTAATATCGATCACTTGATTTCATTTTTTTCCTTACAAAGTTTGTGTTAATAAAACACTAGAATTCATTTTTCCTTTTTTCCTTTCTTTCTTTGACCTCCACCTGTCATCCTTCAGGTTTTGGACTGTTTTTTCTTTTAATTTTTAAATGTATGTTGAGACCGTATGATAGTGCAATCTATGGCTGTACTAATAACCTGCCCTAATGTTAACCATGCTGACTTCACCAGAGCACTATTATTCTGAGAATTTAAAATGACTTCGTTAGGCTAGGGTTGGTAGATCTATTGTTTGCACCTCCATTTTTATGATCTTTTTGATCTTTTTGAGCACCTCCATTTTTATGATCTTTTTGAACACTCACTTTACAAAGATAAAATCATTCCATATTCACTTTATACAGATTATTCAATAATTCATGAATAGCTTTCTGATTGAAACTATTTTCATCTTTTTTTGCTAAATCACATCATTTTGCTCCCATAAGTAAGTCCATTTTTTTTTATTAAAGTCATACTGCAGTGAATGAACATTAAATATACTGCATTATTTAATTAATGCTTGTGCTCATTATTTGCACTGGAAGTAAACAATATTAAGAAAAAGTAAACTAATTATTTTAATGAAGTCTTTTATATTACTCTTTTTTTGCTTTCAAGGTTATGGCTGAATGAGTGGTCTAAAAAAGTTAATAGTTTATTAAATGCCGTGGGAGAGTTTTCTGTCATTAGAAGTAAAATTTGCCAGTGTTTGCCTCTGATTAGAAGTTTTAGTACAATGTAAAGTAAAAAACATAAAAGTAGCCAAAAAAATCCCAGTTACATACACAATCAACATGTAGGCTCCATATCAAACATACTGGCTTTAGAACTATACACTATGAGGGGAGAAATAGTCCCTAAAATGTTTATAATACTTCTGAATTTATGTCAAAAGTGACACTAAGCTTTCTGAGTACCATGAGATAAATATAAAAGGAAGTAAGGTCCACTTGGCCTGATTTTTGGTGGCTGTGGAGGCAAGAAATTTCCTAATCAGAAATAGACTTTGCATGATGCATTTATCTCAGTAGGGTACCACACTGAACATATATTCTGGAATCACATGAAAACACCTCCAGGTTGCTACTGGTGCTCACTAATGTGCTGATACACCCATGTTTTGGGCACTGCATATTTTTTAGTTCTTCCTAGATGAATTACCCTGCTTGCTTTCTTTGCACTAGGACTTCTTTAGCAATGACCATGCTGCTAAAAGATCAGCTCATAGGAGAATGTTAATATATATTCTGAGTAAGAAGATGCCCTGTGATTTACTAAATGCATGGGGCCATAATGATGACAGACTTAGCTGTTTTGCTATTATCTTTGTCAATAAGAGCACAGGCGTTATTACTCTCATCTATTTCCATATATTTTTAGAATAGGTTTTTCAGATAATTTAACAAGTCCTATCTTCATTTTTTTAACTGTAGGAAAAATATATCTTAACTCCCCAAACTGTCTCTGAAAACTCTGAATCTCTCTTAATTTGAGCATATGCAGTATAAACTATAAAGGGCTCCACAATGCCTACAGAAAGAAATCATCTCCTCCCACAATCCTGTTCAAGGTCTTCCATGAGCTGATTCCACACTGACTTTCTAACCAAGTTAGAGTGCTTGCTGTCCTACAACAATGTTCCTCAACTTTTTTTGAGGCAATCCCTCACTGGCAGTGCATCCAGACAACTTACAGAAGAAACACAAAATAGTCTGGACTGGGGCATATACACCCTAGGACTCAGGGAACCACCAAAAAACATTTTTAAGAGCAATGACTAGCACAGTATGTGGAGCAAGGCAAGCGATTGATAATATCTGGAAAATAAACAAATAAATTAAGGAATTAATTTCCCACATTTTATCATTGCTTACTCCCTTCTTTCCATGTAAAGTGTATTTTCCCCCCATTTCTGCAATGAAATCCTATTCAGCCTTCAAAAACTTCCTCAAATGTCACTTCCTCTAATGGATATATTTAGAATCCTTTCCAGCTGGGAGCCATATCTCTCTCCTCTTAGTTACCATGAAACTAACCCATGTCTCTGTTCATGCCATTTTGGAGTAACTATCAATGTCTACTTTTTCATTACAATTACTTGATTTATGGGCATGCTTTCTATTTGTTTCTAGACCCTCAAGTGAAAGATCTGAGTTTGTTTCATTTTTGTGTCTTTCCTAATACCTAGCATAGTAGCTTAATATCAAGGACCCTAAGTGATATTTCCAGAATGAACTAATGGAGAAATACATAAGCTGATCATTACTTGCAACAACAATTTCCTTGGGAAAGAGCTACCTGTAGCTAAACCTATGATTCCCCAGCCTGTTTTCTTATATATCTTTATCATGTTAGTCATGTTCTATTATAATAAACCTACATATGATTCTGTTTCCCCTACCGGACTATAAGCACCTTGACAGCAGGGATCATATATTATTCATCTGGATATCTCTAGGGTTTAAAAACACATTGTGTGACACCTGTTAGGAGTTGTTAATAGTTCATAAAATAAATAAATGAATGGGTTCTCTAAATTACACAGCTTCTTCCCCATGAGGCAATCCATCCATTTTATTCTTTTTAACCAGGAATGCATATTTGCCACATCCCATAGCTATAGTTCAGGGTCTACTCCATAACAAGCAGATGCTCTAAAATCACAAAGTACAGCCCATACACGGGAGGAAAGTTGCAAGTGAATTGCTGGAGCCAATTGAAATACTATGCTGGCACTGAAATAGGTAAGTGTACCTGAAAAATGCAAGGGGTATGATTCAAGGCCTCAGAGGATAAATCAAACTGACAACTCTTGTTTCTTTAGGACTTCTCTGCCACTAGATGAATCAAATAATACTGTAGCTGCTTTTGAGGCAAAAGTTTTTGCTGTTGGACTAAGTGAGTTGAAGTTAGAAGAATCATCTTCTCTCTTGCCTTTTTCCTGTGATAGTACTGGTCTTTTTAAGACAATCAACACCTGGGTCATACTGCTGTTCAGCATGTAGTTGTTAAAAGAAGAGCCATGAGAGATTATTCTAGGGTGAAGATGTCTGGAGAATACTGACACACCTTATTAAAGAGTTGCCCCTGGTAGCAAATTTCAGCCCATGGCATTCTTCTGAATCCTTTTCTTTTATCCTATTTTCCAACCGAACTAAAAAATTCATTTCTCTTTTTAGCACACAGACCTTGCCCATTTTCAGTTTCATGCCATTGTTCATATTTTTTTACTCCACTGGAATTTTCCCTGCCCACAAATCTCCACATATTGAAATTATAACCATCCTTCAAGGCCTAATTCAAATCTTTCACAGATGTGAGCTGTCCCTCCTTTAAATGTTAAAAAACAAAACAAAACAAAACAAAACAAAACAAAAAAAACACTCTCCTATGTTTCTTATTTCATCTCATCCTATTTTTTGGCAGAGATGGTATAAAGCAAAGACTATATCTTGATTATATCTCTATGCCTTATATGTAGCCCTAACGAGCAAGCTGTTCATTGTAGGATTTCAATACATATTCTTATGAAGTCTTTTCCCACCAAGGCTTATATAAATAGCACTAACTTGATTAACCAAATGCATATTTAAATGAAAGTGAGGTAGATTGTAATGAGAAACTATGCTATTTGGATCAACTCTCCCACTGCAAACAATGAAAAATGCTGGATAAAATATTTCTTTTTAAAATTAACCTTAAAAGAATTGAAAGGCTGAAAAGATAGTGGGAACATCCAGGGTAAATATTTTTTGGAGGTGAGAATCTGAACCCACAGAGAAAAGCAGAATATCAAATCAAAATAACTGCACCTTTCCTGAGGGCATTATAAAAGGATAAAGGAGAACCAATATTCAACTTGTTCCCTTTCTCCAATCCCAAGGGATTATAAAGAAGACTGCCTTTGAGGTGAACAATGTTAAGAGAAGGAGTGAACAATAGTTCTGTACCTGATAAAGTGTAGCACAGCTGTAGCCCTCCTTTTATGTACACATAACTCAAAAATGTTAAACTGTTAACTTAGATTGATCTAATCAATCACTGAAAGTGCCCCCAGCCAATTTAGAAAAATACAAAACACTCTGGAGTAGGACACATTTATTCCAGGCCTCAGAGAACCTCCCATGATATTTCAATAACAATGATTAGCACACAGTCAAAGATAAGCAGACACACAAGGAAACAAAGCAACATGAGTGAGAACCAGTAGAAACAGACTGATGTAGACTTCAGATGCTAGAATCACAAGACACAGAATATAAAAAAAACTATGCCTTCTAATTTTCACAAAATAAAAGAGTCTTTAACATTCAGGAAAAAAACCTATAACAAATGACATAGTAAATTTAAAAAAGAAACAAACTTCTAGAAATAAAAATTATAATAATTGAAATAAAAATAATGTTTATCACACAAGGAGACTTAGTTAAAGAATTAGAAGATAAATCAAGATAAGTTATTTGGAATGCAGTTCAGAAAGACAGAAAGAAAGAAGAATATAAAACATGTGGAAGATAGAGTGAGAAAACAACATAGGTTTAACTAGGGGCTTAGAAGAAAATAAGAGAGAAAATGTAAAAGAAGCTACATTTGAGAAGATAATAGCTTGGAAATTTGTAAAATACATTAATGACAGTTATAATCAATTTCAAGAGGCCCAACAATCCAGGCAGGGAAAATAAAAAGCTACTGACACCTGGATGCATCACAATGAAACAGTGGAAACACAAAGGTAATGAGAAAATATTATGAGGGACCAAAGAACAGTGGTTAGATTAACAGGTAACTTCTTGATAACAATAATGGATGACAGAAAACAGTGGAATGATATCTTTGATGTGCCAAAACAGTATTACTGCCAATTCAAAATTCTATATCCAGAGAGAATATATATTTCCAAAATGATGGAGAAATAGAGACATTTGAAACAAGCAGATGCTGAGACAGATTGTCACGACAAGACCCTTACTACAGGAATTTCTCAGAATGTACTTCAAACAGAAGAAAAAATAATCCTAGAAGGAAGGTCTAAGATACGGGAATATATAAATAACAAGGAACATGGCAAATATTGGGCAAATAAAAATCAATATTGATTCTATAAAAGAGAATAAATAATGTCTAGTGGTGTTAAAAAAGAAAGAAATACAGACAGAAATAGCATATACATTGGGAAGGTGATAAGTGAATTAAAACTATTCTAAAGTAATATTTGAATAGCTTTAGTCTTCAAAATGTTATAATTCTAGGCAAGTCACTAACAGAACACCAAGTGTATCACTCCTAAAACAGTAAAGAAAAATATGAAATGATTAAAACAAAATGAAAGGAAGGAAAAAGCAAGACATTGATATTTAGAGAAAGAAGCAAGAAACAAAAGAAACACATGCTGTGATACCATTTTATAAATTCAAAAGCAGACAAAGTATACTATATTTTTAAGGGCTATAGATATAGGTGGGAAAATAATAAACGGTGACAAAATAATGACTAAAATGCCATTTAAGTCTGTGGCAAGGGAAGAGGCTGTGATGACATACAGACAATAGGCAGGGGTGGGGCTTCTGGAGGGCTGGCAGGGTGTGCATCTTCCCCTGGGTGGTGGTTATGTAGAAGTTTGATTATAACTGTTAAAATATACATACATGTTTTATACATTTTACTAAAAATAGTTTCTGCATTATTTTCCAGTGACAATATTTCAAAATTTTAAAGTGAGTTACAAATCAGAATACAGAATAAGAACACTGTCCTTTCCTTTATAATCCAGAAAATCCGGAACTAAGGACACCACTGGTTTTCCAATGCTCCTTTTCACAGGAGGGCCAGCCAGTCTGGACCAAACTTTCTCTGTCTGAGGTGAAGTGAACAAAACAGAGACAATGTATGTAGACATAGGAGGGAGATGGTTTCCTCTCTTGGTAAAGGCTGTCTTTAATTTTGAGGTTTTATCCCACCTAGATTTAGGATTGGGGTATTATACAATGTCCTTTCTGTTAGAAAGTGACAGTAGTAGTAGGCAGTACTTTACTCTTTAATGTCATTAAAAAAGAAAAACAGAATAGGTCAGTCCTCCTTTTCCTTGAATAGGTCACTGAGGACCCAGAGCCTATGAATCTCTGATTTACACACACCAGCAAAGTGACTGTGTTTCTTTTCAGGGGGAGGCTGCTTTTGATTAAAATGTGACTTGGTTATGAACTGAAAGAATTTCAGTGAGAAAGAAATATAGCCAAACATGGAATGTGGGATCAGGCACAACACTGTGTGACATTCTGTATTAAATGTGAAAGCAGTAAGGTTAAGAGACAATGGAGGAAGATGAGGGCTCCAGGAAAATATATATGGACAAGCAGGATATTACACCTAGATCCCCAAATGGAGAAATGGCTTCATTTTCAGAATTATTCAGTGTTCAGACACAGTATTTTATGCTGCCTATGGATACATATTTCTTTTTTTGGAGACAGTACACGCTGGTATTCCTTGAATTAATATACCTTTTCTTCTACGCATGTGTGAATCAATTCAAGTGCAAAACTACGATAGTATAATGATAAGTTACAATTATATTATACCCTATATTATGTACTATAGAATACAGTATATTTATATTTTAATGGAGTATATTAGAATATAATAATTATTTTATGGCTACTATGCATATTTTTATTTTATTAACTAATTTTATTCCTTACTAATTCTCTTGGTTAAATATTACTATCTCCACTTTACAGATGAGGATTCTGAAGCTCAAAGGAGTTGAATAAGTTTGTCAGCTCCTAAGTGGCAAAACTAGAATAAAGCTCCCTATGGTTGAACTTCAAAGCCCTTCTCCTAGCTACTTTGCTGCTTTGTCTCACCACTGCATTAACATTCAAAGATCATTCCTGTACAGATTAAAATGCCATTTACTCTTTTAAACCACATTTTGCACTCACTTAGGCAGCTTCTACAGACCCCCTTGGAGAAAAGGACAGACTTTCCCAGAAGTACAATGAACAGTAATACCAGGACATGTGTAAGGGGGCACAAGAGAAATTCAGAAACTTGAGCATAAATCTGTTTCAAAATAAAACCACAGTATCTTTCATCAAGGCCTGGTAATCATCATATCATTTCTCTGAGACTGGAATTGGTAAATGTGGGCTATCCCACCAGGCCTTTAATATTTGGTTAGAAATGTATCCAAGAACTTGACTAGCAAGACAATTCATGCAGTACAAACAGGAATCTGCAATTCTTTCCCCTATTACCACAAAACACAGTTAGTTCCTGCCCAGAATTTGCTTTGAAGACAATGAGTGTCTGGGAGAAACCATAAGAGCACTGAAAATGGGACTAGAAGTAATAAATAGGGACTGCCAAAAAAAAAAAAAAAAAAAAAAAAGGGGGTTAACAAATTTCCTCTAAAAGTAAAATCTATTGTCAATTTACAACAGTTCTGAAGCTTGAACTAGAGGCATGCAATTAGTGAGCTGACTTGCAAGGTTTGCCTACAGTAAGGGGGAGTTTTCTTCCACCTGTACAAAATTAAGCATCTGATAACTATCTCCTGGTATGAGGAGACTAAAATAATAAAATAAAAATAAACCAAATGCTTTAACTTGGAATCTAATCTCTCCCATTATCCCAGCACATTCACATAAACTCTGCTCCAATGGAATTCTTCTCACCCAGCAGGATGAAGATCATCTTCTCAGCAGCCAAATTCAGCAAGGCAAGTGACTGTCCTCCCTTCCTGATTTCCCCTTTAGAACTCATTCAAAGGGAAGACAAAGGACCAGTGGGTGGATGGGAGTTGTTTTGTACCTAGCCTTTAGGGGTACCTTATTTTTCTTAAAAAGATTATCTCAACATACTGCAGCCAAAAATAAAAACAAAACAAAACCCTACAACAAATTTCTGAGGCAGTTTAAATTAAAAATACAAAGGATTGAGATATATTTTTAATTTATTCATAATTAGTTTACAGATTGGACTGCACCGAGACTCCAAAATCAGCAAGCTACTTGGGGATAAAGGCTATTGCAATTATCAGGAGCAAGCCAAATGCTACCTTTTGTTCTTACTAAAATCTTCTCCTTTAAAAAAAAAAACAAAAATCTCCTAGCAAATGATTTTCTATTTCCTATTTAAAGAGGATTACATAGCAAACACGACTAGTGGCTGGAAAGCAAAGAACCTTCCATCGTTTTATTACCTGCCAAATACAAATTAGTTCATTGTGGTTAATTCCTGCCAGGAGACCCCTTTTCCCTGCTGCCCATCAGTCCATTGGGGTATGGCAGGTTGGTTCCTGCCCAGAGTCCTTCCTACTCAGGAGGCTGTCAGATATGCTGCTTGCCCACTGTCTCCAACATCGTGTGGCAGCTCTGGTGTTCGGGCAGCAAGGTTTTGAGCTTGAATTGCCCCAGTAACTAGCTCAGAATTGCTCCTACTATCACTGTCAAATCTCTGTGGGCATATATGAGGCCCTCCTCCAGGTACAGATCAAGAAGCCCTACAAATTTCACTTTGTAATAACTATTGGATACAGAAATTGTATTAGTTCCATTAGATGGAGTCATAGAACTGTTCAGAAAGGTTAGCTGGATGTAGTGAATGTCACAGTTAGACTAAGATAAAAAATCACTGTTAACTTAAGAGTGTTTCCTCGTTGGTAACACCCTATATTAAGGTGCCATTTATAAACAGTTTATTATTATTTATTAATGTGTGAAGCACTTTATAGCATGCTAGATAACAACTTAAATTCATGTATTAAAGATGCACATACATGGTTTAATACGATTTACGCCTTATAATATTCTTTAAAACAGCTTTCCATAGTCTCATCCGTTAAGTATTTATTACTAATGCATTTTATAACATACTTTATACTACATTATTTGAGCAAGTAGCTGCATTTAGTGATCATTTCATAAATAAGAATAAAGCATTTATAAATGGCACCTTAATTTAAAGTGTTACCTTCCCATTACTAGAGAGCTGCTTGCCATTCATCTCATTTTGTGATTATTCTCCAAATGCACCACTTAATAAAACAAACACTAAGTTCTATTTTCCCTTCATCTGATTAAAAGTTTATTGAGTCATTTTCCTCCATCTGCTTTCAGATGTTGATAGCTTGGAGGCTTTAGTGTGATTTCTGTTGAAACCAAACTTTTAATTCAACGGTATTTCTGTAAACATGATAATAGTAGAAACAGAGAACTACCCACCATATTAGACAGAGCCTGCTGCTTGGATTCTTTGTAAAATTCAATTTTTCGACTAGAAAGAACAATCCAGGAAGTAGACCAGTTTTTCCTTAGGAGAGAAAAAAGCAAAAAAGCACTATCACTTGAAGAAATCATTCACAGGTATTGTATGAGCAACATTTGGAATAAGTAGAGACTATCTTTATTTTTAACCAGAATTCCTAAAAATCTTTTCTTTATTAAAATCTACAGGTGGTATGGAATTTAGATTAAAAAAATAATAAAAAAATAATAATATTCTGTAATTTTTATATATCATGGCATTTATAGTGAAAGTTTCATCATTTGTAGATCTTCCCCAAATCTTTTTCAGCTATCAAAATTCCAACCTCGTGTATCCATGTCTTCCACTCCATAAAAAGTCTATGTTTCTGCAGCAAACCAAAAACAGCAAAGTAAAAATAGAAATCAGAACCTCGTCCTTCATCGTTATATCTCTTCATTGGTTTAGTATACATCAGAGTCTGCAAAACTAATCAGCTAATTTGCCTGCCTAGTTCACAATATTTTTCAATGTTGAAACTCAATGCAAATAAAGGGAGTCAAATGCTTTTTACTTTTTTGCCAATCAAATTGGCAAGAATTAGAAGGAATAATACCGAGGTTTACTGAGAGTATGGAGAAATGGATTCTCCCATACAGTTTTGGTGGGAGTGGAAACAACTTTTCAGGAGTGAATTTGGCAATATGTTTTTTAAAAATATTTTAAAATGTGTATATCTTTTGATTGAACAAGCCCATTACTATGAATTTAAATTTATCCTAAAGCAATCATCTCATAAGTTAAGGCTGTGTACACAAGAATGAAGTGTACCATTTCTTAATTCTGCATCTAAAAAAATCAAAAAATGAGATAGGTTATGTAAATTGCATACAATGGAGTCATACAATGGACTAATGAACCCTGTGCTTAGCAGAATCCTGATATGGGAAGATTTTAATGTAGACCATAATATAATATGTAATTCATAAGACCATGCTGTGCTATTTACCTATGATTGTCCTCACCCATCTCAGCCCCTTCTGATTATCAATTCCCATTCATCGAAGTTCAAATATTATGTCCTCAAATATGTCTTCCATGACTTCCTCACATAGCACTTAGGATAAATTAAAAAAAATTTTTTTTGTTAATTTCACTTCTCTCTCCCCCATTAAATAAAAAGCCCCAAATTGACAGAAAACATTTCATCCTTACAGAGATACCCCCAGTGACAAGCAACAGTGCCTTGGACAGAGTAGGCAATAAATACGTATTTGTTGAGTCAATGATTAAACTTAGGCATGGGGGTAAAAAATAAAAAGCTGGATATAACAATAGTTAAATCAGAGAGTGAAGCCATAGCTTTTGATTTTCCTTTGCATTGAACATGTATTACTTCAATACGTAGATGTGTATATATTTGTGTCACGAAGAAAGACAAATGTTTTAGATGGTAAAAGATTAAGGAGATTAATATACATAAGTTTCTATTACATCATATTGCTGCAGTTTGCTTTGGTTTAACACTCAGTTCAGAATAGCTGAATTCATTTTACAAAAGTGATTTTTTTAAAAAGTTTACAAAAAGACTATTCTGATCCATAGAAAACTACACAAAGATACATTTTAAATGACCATTTAAGATCTTTGTGTAATTTAGTTCCACTTGCCTCATAGTCTCTAGGGGCTTGATTTAAAGGACAGCTGTGATTCAGTAAAGTTAATATTTACAAGATTAGGTTGCTCTTACATGCCTGAAGCTTTCCTAATGATACATCATGTGTTAAAAAGAAAAACACTGGATAAACAGAAACAAAACAAACACAATGTGTATTTTCCAACATGCAAATATGAACACTATGTTCTTGGACCCACTTGTCTTCAAATAGTCACTTTTTCAAGCAAATGATGAAAAAGATGGGGGAAAATGAAAACCACATAGACCTTTTTCTTCCCTTGCCTTAGTTCCCATTTCTCGTTTTAGGTAACAGTAGCAGCAAGATGAATTGCAACACCTGTAGCCTTCTTCTTATGCAGGTCATAATATTAGATGGCCTAAGACAGAGTAAACATTGGCGGGACTACTGTTCTAGACTGGGCATCTTTTTTATCTCCACCCCTTACTTTGACCATATGTAACCAAGGAGAATGGGACACCCCCAGGCATGACGGAACCTATATTTAACCTGCCTGTTGTATTTCCCACTATATTTTTCATCTCCTGGCAAGAGATACTCTATACCTTATTTGCTTCCTGTCTACAGCAAGCCCTGGGTAAATGGTTCTGATTTGATCTTTTTCAGATGTTGATCGTTTATAGAATGTGTTGGCATTACTCTTCCCTTTCTTAAACTTGGAACTGGAACTGGTTAGAACTGAAGTTGCATGAAATTCGATTACCTCATGGTTCACAGTTAGAACTTTGAACTGCTGTGAAATGTTCCCTCTTAGGTGAATCTGATGAACAAGCTGAATAGGGTAAGAACTGCAGGTATTTGAACCTTAGTAATATGAATTGTTCTGGCAATTTACATACAGTGCAATTTCTTTTTGATCTTATAAACTACAAACAATGTCTTTATGAATACAAGTGAAGATTTTTCCAATTTGTTTAAGATAATTTCATTTCGAAAAGAAAAATAGAATGCTGTTTTTCAACGTTTTAGAGGCTCCATTTTTAATTCAGTTTTTCATGATCCCTTTTAAAATAATAATTAGCATAAATTATTTTGAGTACCTAGTATAAGTCTGCTTGTCTACTGGGGATTTAGCTTCACAAAAAAGATGATGAAGGTACTAATCTATCCATTTACTAATATGGAAAACAAAGTTCAGAGTGTTTAGGTAACTTACTTAAGGCCATACACTTAGAGTCAAACTCAGTTTCTCCGATTCTGAAGCCTAAAATCTGTTCACTAATTTATGTTGTGGGGTTTTTTTTAAGATTAAAGAGTATAGGCATACATCATTTTATTGTGCTTCACAGATATTGTGTTTTTTTACAAACTGAACCTTGCTTTCAAGTCTACTGGCGCAATTTTTCCAACAAAGTTTGTTCACTTCATGTCTCTGTGTCACATATTGGTAATTCTTGCAGTATTTAAAACTTTTACATTATTATTATATTTGTTATGGTGATCTGTGATCAGTGATCTTTGGTGTCACTATTGTAATTGTTTTGGGGCGCCATGAACCATGCCCATATAAGACAGCTAACTTAATCCATAAGTGTTGTGTGTGTTCTGACTGCTCCACCGACTGGCCTTTCCCCATCTCTCTTCCTCTCCTCAGGCCTCCCTAATCCCTGAGACAGAGCAATATTGAAATTAGGCCAATTAGTAGCTCTACAATGGCCTCTAGGTGTTCAAGTGAAAGGAAGAGTTGCATCTCTCTCACTTTAAATTGAAAGCTAGTCATGATTAAGTTTAGCGGGGAAGGCAGGTCAAAAACCAAAACAGGCTGACAGCTAGGCCTCTTGTGCCAAGCAGTTAGCCAAGTGAATGCAAAGGAAAAGTTCTCGAAGGAAATTAAAAGTGCTACTCCAGTGAACACATGAATGATAGAAAAGCAAAACAGTCTTAATGCTGATATGGAGAAAGTTTTAGTGGTTTGGATAGAAATCAAACCAGACGCAACATTCCCTTAAACCAAAGCCTAATACAGAGCAAGATTTTAATGCTCTTAAATTCTGTGAAGGCTGAGAGAGATGAGGAAGCTGCAGAGGAAAAGTCTGAAGCAAGCAGAGGTTGGTTCATGAGGTTTAAGGAAAGAAGCTGTCTCAGTAACATCAAAGTACAAGGTGAAGCAGCAAATGCTGATGTAGAAGCTGCAGCAAGTTGTCCAGAAGCTCTAGCTAAGAAAATTAATGAAGGTGACTACAACTAAACAAGAGATTTTCCACGTAGACAAAATAGTCTTCTATTGGAAGAAGATGCCATCTAGGACTTTCATAGCTAGAGAAGAGAAGTCAATGCCCGACTTCAAAAGCCTCAAAGCACAGACAGACTGTCTTGTTAGGGGTTAATGCAGCTGGTGACTTTAAGTTGAAGCCAAAGCTCCTTTCCCATTCTGAAAATCCTAGGATCCTTAAGAATTATGTTAAATCTACTCTGCCTGTGCTCTTTAAATGGGATGACAAAGCCTGGGTGAAAGCACATCTCTTGGCAACATGGTTTACTGAATACTTTAAGTCCACTTCTGAGACTTGCTGCTCAGAAAAAAAGATTCCTTTCAAAATATTAGTGTTCGTTGACAAATTACCTGGTTACTCAAGAGCTCTGATGAAGATATACAATGAAATTAATGTTGTTTTTATGCCTACTAACGTAACATCCATTCTGCAGCCCATGGATCAAGGAGTCCTATCATGTAAGAAATACATTATAGCTGCTATAGGTCATGATTCCTCTGACGGATATGGGAAAAGTAAATTGAAAACCTTTTGGAAAGTATTCAATATTTTTGATGCCATTAAGAACATTCCTGATTCATGGGAAGAGGTCAAAATATCAACATTAACGGGAGTCTGAATTAGTTGATTCCAACCCTCATGAATGACTTTGAGGGGTTCAATGCATCAGTGGAGGAAGTGACTGCAGAAGTGATGGAGACAGCAAGAGAGCTAGAATTAGAAGTGGAGCCTGAGGATGTGACTAAATTGCTACAATCTCATGATAAAACTTTAAAGAATGAAGAATTGCTTCTTATGGATGAGCAAAGAAAGTGGTTTCTTCCGATGGAATCTATTCCTGGTGAAGTTGCTGTGAAGACTGCTGAAATGATACCAAAGGATTTCAAATATTACATAAATTTAGTTGATGGAGCAGGGGCAGGGTTTGAGAGGACTGACTCCAATTTGAAAGAAGTTCTACTGTGAGTAAAATGCTTTCAAACAGCACTGCATGCTACAGAGAAATCGTTTGTGAAAGAAAGAGTCAATTGATGTGGTAAACTTTATTATTCTCAGAAACTGCCCAGCCACCCCAACCTGTAGTATTCACCACCCTGAGCAGTCGGCAGTCATCAACATCAAGGCAAGACGCTCCACCAGCAAAAAGATTATGACTCACTGAAGGCTCAGATGATGGTTAGCGTGTTTTAGCAATACAGTATTTTTGAATTAAGGCATGTACATTGTTTTGTTAGACATAATGTTATTGCACATTTAATAGACTACAGTAGAGTGTAAACATAAATTTATATGCAAGGGGAAACCAAAAAAAATCATGTGACTCTCTTTGTTGCCTTATTCTCTTTATTGAGGTGTTCTGGAACCAAACCAACAAATACTATTTTCTTGGTTAAGGAGATTGTCAATGTCAGATTTCACCATAGTTTAGGTCCTAAGTCTCAAATTATAAAAGCTAGAGTGCAGAGCCTGTGACAAGGTATAAGCCATCTGGACTGTCAAATTAACTGTTTTACCTAATGTTAATTAGAAGGATTGGTCAAAGGCCCACCACTCTCAAGCTCTATTTTTCTCTTGGGAATTGAACTGATTTAAAGGAGTCACATGATGAGTCTTTCAACTCCTCATAAGAAGCCGGAAGCAGGGATGTGCTTCTAACTATGACACCACCTCTTTCTCTTTCCTGCTAGGGGATTATTCTGGTTTGTGATGAGTAGACTCACCTGCACCCAGTAGGGAGTCTAAAACCAGAAAGTGTTTCAAAAGCCTCTAGTCTAGGAGCAGCTAAGAATTCACCTAACGGGAATATCTTTTAACCTATGACTTAGGTCAGAACCTTCCTCTCTGAATGAAGTAGCCTAGAGAGTTGGCTATTTTCTTCACAATATCTTTCAAGTCCAGTCCCCATTTGATGTGTTTGGCCCACTGTGCTGCCTGTAATTCTCAGGATATCAGCAGAAAAGCTTTCTCACCAGTTCCTCTAACACAGCAAGCCTTTTGATGGCACTGTCAGCTCTGGAGGGAGTATGAATAGGGTCAACTGGCAAGGTTTTGCCTTGACTTGTACCTTTAATGCTTTCTGCATGCAACCAAATCCTTATAGGTGACAGTTTTTCGGTGTACTGAGATTCAACTCAGAGAGCGAGTAACTCCTTCAAGTTTAGAGGGCTTAGGCAGGACTTTTAAAATAGACCTTTTGAGGATGAAGCGATTTTCAGAATGGAAAGAAAGTCCCTCTACTTTCCTAGTACCCCCAAAGAGGGGAACACCATGACCTCCTAGAGCTTTTCCACTCCTGGGCACAATATCTGACATTTAGTGAGTGCTTATCAAAGGCTTTTGAGTAAAAGAATATATGGGTTCTCAAATTTCAGGAGGGTCACACATCTAGATTACTCCTGACCTGTTTGTTGTTATTTACTAACAAGGACTACAAAAGCGCCTACTTCTTGCATTTCCCTTATTTATTCCTTAGTTCCCAAGTGTTTTGATAAGTCTTTCATAGCATTGTTTTAAAAGTATCTAACATTCCTGGTTTAGTATATCTTTTTCTAATTTATAATTCTAGTGGCAATACCTGAGCTTTCTCTAGAGGGCTTCCTGACTTCTCAGATGTGGTTCAATAAGATAAGCTATTATGCATGCATTGGTTCTCACTCTGTGCTAGGTATGGCACCTGGTATTTTGTGTCAAGTAATTTAATCCCCAAGCCAGTCACAAGTATCTACTGAGCATCTACCACAGGACAGATACAATTCCAAGGACTGAATATATAAAGGCAAATAGCAGAGACCTCAAGGCATTTATGTCTAACTCAGGGGAGACAGGCAGTAAACACGGAAACAAATCCTCCACATTCAGATAAAAAAATTGAGGCTTAGTGAGGTTGCATCCTACCCAAGGGTATCAAAGTCATAAATATGGGGTTCAGACCAAGTCTTCTGGACTTAGAAGGCCATGCTCATTCTGCTGTATCAGTTGTCTCTAGAGCAGGTGGCATGCAATTCTCCCTTAGTCATATTGGGCACGTCTATGCAGAGCCTCATGATAGACTCTGAGAGAGGAAGACACCCCAACTGCTGTCAAAGAGTTACTTGAACATCTTTCTCCTTGGAACAAGGGCACTTCTTAGCCTGACCTGGGCTGTTCTGCAATGCTGACCTGGAAGTCCTTTCATCTCTACCTTCCCAAGATGGCCAGCAAGTAACTTCATCCATTGATGGGAGCCAATTAATGCATCAACACTTCATCATCTTAACTTTGAAGGAGTTCTATTTTATTTTTCCACACAGAGAGATAAAAACCAAGCTGTTGGATAGACTTGAGGGTTAAACAAGATACATAGGTCAGGAAATGTCCAACTTCAATAAGTCAGAGGTCCCAGGAATAGGTGAGAGAGTCTCCGCATGAATTTACAAGTAACAATTAGGTAAGGGATTGATATTGACACTAGTGATTCAGTATAGGAAATAGATCCTGGGACAATAAATGCAGGCTATTTATTTTAATTTTTTTGTCACAAGACATCACATCTAAGGGGGAAAAAGATCCTTAATGTAATTAGGAAGGAGGAAGAACTAAATTCTAATAAGGACAATTAGTTACAATTAATGCAATTGGTGGGACAATTTCTCCAAGTGAGACACTTCAGAGAGCTTCCCTAAAACAAATCCTGAGTTGTAAAGGTAGAAAGTAAAAACAAAACCACCCCAAAACCAAAGAAAACTCAACACAGGCATCGGCTTGACCAAAAACTCTGCATTCTACAAAACGGACACCGGATGGCAGCACATAATAACAGCAGCTTGGTAACAGCTTATTTGAAGAACGCTTGATGGAAAATGGCCCTTAAGATATTCGTTATCGTCATAAGAATCTGTTAGCTTGAACTCAGGTTTAACGTATTCATCTGCTCTAACATCAAAGCTTTACATCTTACACTCACCTCTCCTATGCCTCCTTTGGTAATGACACGGTGGCAAACGAAAAAGTCAGGGGAAAATATATGTGAGGTTACTTTGTAAATTTCAGACTCACTCTGGGCCACCTGCCTCTGTTATCTGACTTGGGCACACTGGATTTGACTTGATTCTGTACCTCTGGTGGGGGTGAATGTGATTTACTCTAGTGTCCTTGACTGATTTACTGAAAAATCACTTGGACACTGTTTAAGTGTTCTGACTAGTTCTCAAACTGGTAGGTGAAGAACTTATTGCTTCTCTCTTATATTTTAAGCTTCTTGTAATTTGCCTCTGCTTTAGAAAAAGGGTCAAAGAGACACTGATGTATAAATATATACATCTCTGCCACTATTGCAAGAAATGTAAAAGCTTTATATATTCAAAGGGTTATTAGAAGTTGGAAATTATAACAGAGCATGTGTTGGAAATCATGAAACTCAAGCAACCTTTTACAAATTAACTTCAGTATTCCATACTCTCCAAACCTTCCCTCCAGTCCTCACTATGGAACATTAAAAAGAGAGAAAGACAGATGAAGCCTGTAAGAAGTCATTGGGATCTTGAGCAGAAAATGCTAAAAAAAAAAAAAAAAAAGTTTACATTAGGAGGGTACTTTGGTATCATGTTCTACAGAGTCTATTCTGAGAAACAACTGTTTAAAAAGAAGAAAAAACAAATAAAAACTAAGGTCTAACAGCCATGGGCTCTAGGATGAAAATACACACTAGTAGACATAACACTGCACTACCTTTACTCGATTTCTTGCCAAATACCTCTCTGTCCATATTTTCACGCTCAAGTACTTCTTCCCAGGTCCCTCTGAAAAGCAGAGCAGAGTGAAAAGCCATGATAAGATGTACAGAGCCACAAATGAGATGACGAAGGGGCAGGCTTGAAAGGTATACAGGGAGAGATAAGGGTACGGAAATAGCTTACATGCTGTCAGGGGGCTTTTATAAATTAAAGTTGTTTTCAATTAAAGAATTGAAAACAACTCTTTGCTAAGGTCTCCGAGAGCTTCAGAGAAACCTGGGCTACTTAACTTTTGGGGATAGATGTACCAAAATGCAGGAATTTCTAAACTTTATCAGAAAAAGCATACTTTCAATGTTCACAAAGAAAAACTAAAGTTGAATGCTGAATGTCTTCTGCTTTCAACCCCGTCTGTCTGTCTGGGGAGATTTCTAGAACTTCATTTCAAAATAAAGTTAAACTTATGGCCATTTACAAATGTAAGATATAGCCAAGGAGTTCTCCTTCCTTCCACCCACTCTTGTTGTATTCAGAGATAGGTCAAACTTGTCTTAGAAAGAAAAAATATATGAAAGAGGAAAGGAAGCTAAAGAAAAAGGAACAGGAGGAGGGAAAGAAAGAAAAATAAGAACACAAGATATGATGTGGATGACCTGTCATGTACTTATGAGTAGAAAACTTTGAGATTAATAAAATAGTATTAAGTGACAATTGAAGCCCTTTGTACTGTTGATGGTATGAAATAAACGAACAATTTTTGCTTCCTGGCCTCAAACATCTTCTAGCAAGAGGGAAAAATCCAACCTACTTTAAACAGAGGACAGGGCTAAAAATCTGATACCAACTATACATGCAATAAGATTGAGAGAAGGAGAGGTTGATGCAAGTGACCAAGTTTCTCCACTTGTAAGATTGAAAGCGGTAATATAGCCTATTTTAGAGTATTATTTCAGAATTACTGGTAAAGCAATTATCCAAGTACTTGACAGAATAAGCATGTTACTATTGCAGTAACTCATTACAATTTATAAAAAGATATAAAGTTCCCTGATAAATGGGGAAAAGGCTATGGAAAGAAATTTTACATAAGAAATACAAATTATAGAAACTATGGTATACTACTTAATAGTTACTAAATTACCAATGATATAAAAACTACACAATTTTTCAAAGTTATGATTAAACTGACCATTTTGTTATTAGTTACAAAAAACATACAGACTCCTTGGGCAAGCAGTATGTCAATACATAACAGTCATTTAAAAAATGGTCTTGTGATTTAATTAAGTCATCTAGGCTTAGAAATTCTCTTAAGAAGATATAAAAGAAAAATTGACAGGTTTACTGCATTTATAACTATCTTAGTATAAAACTGGAATCAACTTAAAAATCTAATAAAAGAGGAACGTAGAAATGGCTTGGTGTATTACAGTCCCATCAACACTGTGGTGGATTATATGTTATTAAACATGCTGACTATATATACTACAATTTTCAATCTGTAACATGTTTATAATAAAAACTAAAGCAATCCTTAAAACAACTAAAAATAGAGCTACATATGATCTTGAAATCTCACCCCTGGGCATATATCCAGAGAAAACCATAATTTGAAAAGATACATGCATCCCAATGTTCACTGCAGCACTATTTACAAAAGCCAAGACAAGAAAGCAACCTAAATGTCCATCAACAGATGAATGTATAAAGAACATGTGGTGTATATATATACATATATATATGTATATCTATACACACACACACACCCTTACATATACATATACATATATACATACATACATAAACACACACACACACACACACACACACACACAGTGGAATGTTACTCAGCCATAAAAAAGAATGAAATAATGCCATTTGCTGCTGTTGTAAATGGGTGGACTGAGAGATTGTCATACTAAGTGAAGTAAGCCAGACAGAGAAAGACAAATATCATGTAATATCGCTTATATGTGGAATCTAAAAAAAGAAAAGAAAAGAAAAAAGACACAAATGAACTTATTTCCAAAACAGAAAGAGACTCACAGAAAACAAACTTATGGTTACCAAAGGGGAAAGGGGGATGGATGGGAGGGATGAATTATGAGGCTGGGATTTTATACACTACTGTGTATAAAATAGATAGCCAACAAGAACCTACTATATAGCACAGGAAACTATACTCAATATTATGTAATAACCTATAAGGGAAAAGAATCTGAACAAGAATATATATATATATATGGAACTGAATCGTTGTGCTGTAAACCTGAAACTTGCATGATATCATAAATCAACCATACTTCAATTAAAATTAAAATTTTAATTTACTTACATACTTCAATTAAAATTAAAATTTTTTTAAAAATTCAAAAAAGAAAGCAAATCCCACAAAGAATAAAGAATGAAATTATGGAACAATATGGATCAAATTTAAAGATATCTGGTCACTAAGGACTTTCATCAGCAAGGTAAGTAAATAGTGAGAGACTTGGAGGAGATATCTGCCAAGCCTAAAGTTGACAATGTATTACTACCTGGTGTACATCAGGAGTTCTCTCAAAAAAAAAAAAAAAAAAAAAAAAGGGAGAAACTCAGTAGAAGATAGTCAGAGTTTATGCACAGGCGATTCTTGGAATGCAGAGCCTGACTGACTCTAAATAGGTGACGTGATTTTTAACTGAAACACCAGTCAGAAGAATAAAAATAAACGCAACACTAAAGTAATGTCCTATAGCCATCAACTTGCAAAACTGAAAGTTTGATAATGCTGCATGCTGAATAGATCATGGAGTGAGGCGATCCCTTCTGCATTGTGGAGAGAATGTGAAGTGTGAACCGATGCATTCCTTCTGGAGAAAGTTTGACATGTAGCACCCAATTAATTTATAACCGTGTGTACCTTACCACCAAGCAATCCTTTACTCCTGTGGGTATGCCCCAGAGAGATTTCCTCACAGGTCTGTAAGGAAACATATCGGTGTAGTTTGTTGCAATGTTGTTTGGGATGGAAGGAGTTAGGGACAATTTAGGTATCCACTCCTGGAAGACTGAGTAAGTAAAATTTGATGTGTGTTCACAATGGCAAAATGGGCAGCAGTTGGAAGAAATCAACTTGTTTTAAATATATAGATATCGATAGATATCCTAACATTGACTAACATTGAATGAAAGTAGTACGGACCAGAGTGAGGCTTATAACCAAAGGCTTATGCAATTTAGAACACATTCACTTACACACTGTTTTCTAGAATGCCATACATATAGCCAAGTAAATGTATGGAGAGAGGATCTGATGAACATACATTCTACAGAGGATTGAACTGAGGAATGGAGATGAAGAATAAAATAAAACCAACTAGGGGTCTTGCCCAGAATGATGATAATACAAGGCCACACACTGAAGAGGAAAATCAACTCAATTTGTACACCTGAGGTTAAAAACAAAGACAAAAAACAAAAACAAAAAAGGAAAACTAAAATTTAAATAACTTTAAATGAAAAAGCGGAAAGAATGCATAACTGCATGCAAGCTGATTGAAATAACAATAAAACATAGTATAAAATAATGTTTATATGAATTTAAACTAGAACACAGAAATGGTTTGTAAGTTGATTAAAGTAACAACAAATACAAAATGGTATACACACTGGTTGAAACTACCTAAAAATGTATTCATGTGAGTCTGTTAGGGAAAAGGCCTGGTTGTGCTCCTCTACTTTTTCTTGACACCACTTTCTAGGAAAACATTTTACAGGGATGGTTTATGGATAGCTTATGGGCAAGGACATTGTACAAGATCACTGTGGTGGCGCATCATCTTGTTTTCTTGTAGTTCCTTTTAGCATCTCCTCCTCTTGCTTGCATGAGTCTGGAGGCTAAGACTGACCAAAGCTATCACTCCTCTTTCCTGCCAAGCCCCAGTGAAAGGTGAAGTGATAACTTAGACAAGTCCTTTTCTGTCCCTCTATGGATTTTTTGTCCACATCGCTGGGTAAGAAAGGGTTTTGACTTATCTTGGGAAGATTTATCATTGCACCTTTCACGAGCTGATATAACTGGGAGAAAAGTCTAGGGGAAAGTTGGTACTAGATTGGGTTAATAAAAGAATCCCTCCTGGGTCCTTTCAGAACCCAACACATTAAGTCAGGTTCTCCACTGGGGCCAGGACTAGATGAGTCTTTGAAAGCAGCATTGCATTTGATCTTGTCTCCTGTGCATCTCCCTCCTGGACCCTTCAAAGGAGGGTGGCTGCAGGGTTACTGCAGAGGAACAGTCTAGGAGAGGGTTCAAGGCCCTGTTTGCTATCCTAGAATAAAACATAATATGGGCAGAAAATAGAGTTTGTTCTTTAAAATTGAAATAGTTATTTTAAGTAGTGGAATTATGGATGATAGTTTTCCTCAATTTTACTTCTTTTAAATAAATATATACTTACTCCACTATAGCAAACAAACAGTAGCATACTTCATTCTCTAGTGTTGGCCAGAGTTCCATTCTAGTAATGAATTGTATTATACAATTAATAAGTGTCCCATTGTGTAGCTAATTAGTGAATTTATCCTGTATGATTTTAACTGTTAATAATATAGTCATGAATAAATGCCTTTTCTCCCACTGTAAGCACTTTCTACATACCTTTGCAGCTTGCATATAACCTAGCACAAAGCTAAGTATATTATAAGACCTACATGAGAAATAGGGAAAATTCTAAAATGGAGATGATTATTTCTAAATATCCCATACATAAAAAGCATGTAGTGTGTTTGTCTACCCTCCTATCAACCTTATTTTTTTCTCCAAGTTTTTTCTTGTTGTTGCCTAGGGAATCCTTATTACATTTTCTAATTTCTCTCACCTACTCTGCGTTGACCTCATCTCCAAGTGCAGCAACTTCCAACTTTTTATCTAACAGATTATTTTCCTTTTATATTTTTCTCAAATGATTTTTATTTGAGCAACAAATGTTATTTCAAATCCTCCATCCTTCAAAAAATTATGATCCCAATGTACTGTAGGGAGATTTTTATATACTGCAAAATGAGTCCTTTTATCCCCTAATCTATTAATCCCAGAAATCAAAACCCATTATCTTATTTCTTCACATATTTTTTAAGATTTCAAGTCTTAGAAGGTCATGAAGCACTTCATTTATATATTCTGTGCAACAAAATAAAATGTAGTGCATTGTTGGAAAACTATAATTATATTAAAAATACTGTTGATCTTAGTGATAGCAGAAAGGAATATTCTAGTCATGTGCCATAGGGCCTACCTTTCCAAACAATAGCAGTGACACAACTGAGGAGATGGGGAACTGGCATAGTTATATAAAAGTGAATTAAAAACACTTTTATTACCTTAGTTTCTTTCCTCCATCTGCAATTTTAGCTTTTTGAAGATAACCTTCTTTTTCAACCATCTGCAAGAAGAATACATATATTAAAACTGTGACAAACTCCTATGCATTATTAGTTTGAATGAACCTGTGCTTTCCAACAGTCATTGCAGTGATGGAAGTTTCCAGTCATAGAACTTCATCAACAATGCATATATAGCTTACAGGGAGTACCTTCAAGATCAGTCATTACAAGCTGTTAAATATCCAAAAGAAAGATAACAAAGAGTAATGTGAATGATTTGTTAGATAGTGATACACCTTTACTTACTTTTCCTTCTGGGCATTGAAGTCACTTGCTTACAAAATTGATTAAAAATGGTAAAACAAAAACAAATTTAATGCCTTCCTTAATTTTACCAATCATCCTTGGAAAAGTTCTTCCTTTCCACTCCTCATTTCCACTTCCTCATGTACCTGCTGATGCCAGTGAGTGAGAAAAAGTCAACAGAAGCAGGTAACTGGGCCTGTTAAACTGGAAGGGCATTTAAAACACTGACATTCCATGCATTTCGTTCAGTTAGTTGCCAAGAGATGCTGTAGCAGCATTATCTCATTATCTTCCTCCATGATGTGGGTTTGCTTCCTTTCCTGTTTGTATTTATTGGCTTTCATTGCTAATACAGCTGCACATTCCTTAAAGGAGATTCAACCATTTCTTATCATTCCACAGAGGCTTTTGTGGACTTCTCGGGTAAATAAATACACAATGCAAATTGTGATGTGGTGACTCCCAGCAAAGTCTACAATAGATGTTTTATTTTCTTAGTGCCCTATTTCTACCTTGCCCTGTCAGTCCTGCACCCCTCCCATCCCTAGATCTTACCTGTGTTCCATCTTTTCGATCTTGGTAAATTGCCAACAACCTTCACCTGCACCCACATGCTATATGCTGAAAGCTTTAAGGAGTCACCTACATAATATCAAAGGACCACACTCCCTCAGTGCCACCCTACATGCCTTCCTCCTGACTGTAATATTTCACTTCCACCATATCTTCATCTCATCAATTCCCAGATATATTAAATCTACTTTAAAATGTAATATTTCTCTCTATTGTTAGAGAGTTCTTCCATGTTTCCTCTGCAATCTCTTTTTAGATGCCCTGTCCTGAATCTTCATTTTCATTCTGCCATTACCACTATCACGGGGCTTATTTGGTTGTACCTGCACCTGTGCTGTGACTCTTCCTTTCACACCTGTGTTCCCAGCACAGAGAGTACTTGCTGGCACCAATGATCACAATAATAAATATTGCTTGAACAAATGAGTGGACAAATGAATGGCTATTTAAATGTTTATTTAAATTTTTATAGGAAACTGGACAAGCAAAAATAATCTGTCTGCATTATGATAGGTTAAAGGAAGAGATATTTGGGTGTGAGTTGTTCCAAACCACTAAAATTTCATCAGTTAAAGAATTGGCTATTTACAAGACTCACTCTGATATAGGTGAGATCTTTTCTGATTTGCTTATTATTATATTCCTAATACACAGCACAATACTTAGCTTTCAAAATACACTGGATGGAGGAATCAGGAGGATGATGGAAGAGTAAAACGCGGAGATCACCTTCCTCCCCACAGATACACCAGAAATACATCTACAGGTGGAACAACTCCTACAGAACACCTACTTAACGCTGGCAGAAAACCTCAGACCTCCCAAAAGGCAAGAAACTCCCCACATACCTGGGTAGGGCAAAAGAAAAAAGAATAAACAGAGACGGGACCTGCACCAGTGGGAGGGAGCTGTGAAGGAGGAAAGGTTTCCACACACTAGGAAGCCCCTTCGCGGGCGGAGACTGCGGGTGGTGGAGGCAGGAAGCTTCGGGGCCGCGGAGGAGAGCGCAGCCACAGGGGTGCGGAGGGCAAAGCGGAGAGAGTCCCGCACAGAGGATTGGTGCCGACCGGTACTCACCAGCCCGAGAGGCTTGTCTGCTCACCCGCCGGAACGGGCGGGGCTGGGAGCTGAGGCTCGGCATTGATCGGAGAGCAGGGAAAGGACTGGGGTTGGCGGTGTGAACACAGCCTGAAAGGGGTTAGTGCACCACGGCTAGCCGGGAGGGAGTCCGGGGAAAAGTCTGCAGCTGCCGAAGAGGCAAGAGACTTTTTCTTCCCTCTTTGTTTCCTGGTGCCCGAGGAGAGGGGATTAAGAGCGCTGCTTAAAGGAGCTCCAGAGACTGGCGTGAGCCGCGGCTAAGAGCGCGGACCCCAGAGACGGGCATGAGATGCTAAGGCTTTTGCTGCCGCCACCAAGAACCCTGTGTACGAGCACAGGTCACTCTCCACACCTCCCCTCCCGGGAGCCTGTGTAGCCCGCCATGGCCAGGGTCCCGGGATCCAGGGACAACTCCCCCGGGAGAACGCACAGCGCGCCACACGCTGGTGCAATGTCACGCCGACCTCTGCCGCCGCAGGCTCGCCCCGCATCCATAGCCCACCATCCCCCTGGCCTGAGTGAGCCAGAGTCCCCAAAACAGCTGCTCCTTTAACCCTGTCCTGTCTGAGCGAAAAATAGATGCCCTGTGGTGACCTACACACAGAGGCAGGGCCAAATCCAAAGCTGAGCCCCGGGAGCTGTGCGAACAAAGAAGAGAAAGGGAAATCTTTCCCAGCAGCCTCAGAAGCAGCGGATTAAAGCTCCACAATCAACCTGATGTACCCTGCATCTGTGGAATACATGAATAGACAACGAATCATCCCAAATTGAGGAGGTGGACTTTGAGAGCAAGATTTATGATTTTTTCCCCTTTTCCTCTTTTTGTGAGTGTGTATGTGTATGCTTCTGTGTGAGATTTTGTCCGTATAGCTTTGCTTTCACCATTTGTCCTAGGGTTCTAGCCGTCATTTTTTTTTCTTTTAAAAAAACTTTTTTCTTAATAATTATATTTTATTTTAATAACTTTATTATACTTTATCTTACTTTATCTTATCTTCTTTCTTTCTTTCCTTCCTTCTATTTTCTTTCTTTCTTTTTTATTCTCTTTCTTCTTTTTCTCCCTTTTATTCTGAGCCGTGTGGATGAAAGGCTCTCGGTGCTGCAGCCAGGACTCAGTGCTGTGCCTCTGAGGTGGGAGAGCCAACTTCAGGACACTGGTCCACAAGAGACCTCCCAGATCCACATAATATCAAATGGCAAAAATCTCCCAGAGATCTCCATCTCAACACCAGCACCCAGCTTCACTCAACCACCAGCAAGCTACAGTGCTGGACACCCTATGCCAAACAACTAGCAAAACAGGAACACAACCCCACCCATTAGCAGAGAGGCTGCCTAAAATCATAATAAGTCCACAGACACCCCAAAACACACCACCAGATGTGGACCTGCCCACCAGAAAGACAAGATCAAGCCTCATCCACCAGAACACAGGCACTAGTCCCCTCCACAAGGAAGCCTACACAACCCACTGAACGAAACTTAGCCACTGGAGACAGACACCAAAAACAACGGGAACTATGAACCGGCAGCCTGCAAAAAGGAGACCCCAAACACAGTAAGATAAGCAAAATGAGAAGACAGAAGAACACACAGCAGATGAAGGAGCAAGATAAAAATGCACCAGACCTAACAAATGAAGAGGAAATAGGTAGTCTACCTGAAAAAGAATTCAGAATATTGATAGTAAAGATGATCCAAAATCTTGGAAATAGAATATAGAAAATGCAAAAAACATTTAACAAGGACCTAGAAGAACTAAAGATGAAACAAGCAATGATGAAGAACACAATAAATGAAATTAAAAGTACTCTAGATGGGATCAATAGCAGAATAACTGAGGCAGAAGAATGGATAAGTGACCTGGAAGATAAAATAGTGGAAATAACTACTGCAGAGCAGAATAAAGAAAAAAGAATGAAAAGAACTGAGGACAGTCTCAGAGACCTCTGGGACAACATTAAATGCACCAACATTCGAATTATAGGGGTTCCAGAAGAAGAAGAGAAAAAGAAAGGGACTGAGAAAATATTTGAAGAGATTATAGTTGAAAACTTCCCTAATATGGGAAAGGAAATCGTTAATCAAGTCCAGGAAGCACAGAGAGTCCCATACAGGATAAATTCAAGGAGAAATACGCCAAGACACATATTAATCAAACTGTCAAAAACTAAATACAAAGAAAGCATATTAAAAGCAGCAAGGGAAAAACAACAAATAACACACAAGGGAATCCCCATAAGGTTAACAGCTGATCTTTCAGCAGAAACTCTGCAAGCCAGAAGGGACTGGCAGGACATATTTAAAGTGATGAAGGAGAGAAATCTGCAACCAAGATTACCCAGCAGGGATCTCATTCAGATCAGATTTGATGGAGAAATTAAAACCTTTACAGACAAGCAAAAGCTGAGAGAGTTCAGCACCACCAAACCAGCTTTACAACAAATGCTAAAGGAACTTCTCTAGACAAAAACACAAGAGAAGGAAAAGTCCTATAATAACGAACCCAAAACAATTTAGAAAATGGGAATAGGAACATACATATCGATAATTACCTTAAATGTAAATGGACTAAATGCTCCCACCAAAAGACACAGATTGGCTGAATGGATACAAAAACAAGACCCATATATATGCTGTCTACAAGAGACCCACTTCAGACCTAGAGACACATACAGACTGAAAGTAAGGGGATGGAAAAAGATATTCCATGCAAATGGAAACCAAAAGAAAGCTGGAGTAGCAATTCTCATATCAGACAAAATAGACTTTAAAATAAGGACTATCAGAAGAGACAAAGAAGGACACTACATAATGATTAAGGGATCGATCCAAGAAGAAGATATAACAATTGTAAATATTTATGCACCCAACATAGGAGCACCTCAATACATAAGGCAAAAACTAGCAGCCATAAAAGGGGAAATCGACAGTAACACATTCATAGTAGGGGACTTCAACACCCCACTTTCACCAATGGACAGATCATCCAAAATGAAAATAAATAAGGAAACACAAGCTTTAAATGATACATTAAACAGGATGGACTTAATTGATATTTATAGGACACTCCATCCAAAAACAACAGAATACACATTTTTCTCAAGTGCTCATCGAACATTCTCCAGAATAGATCATATCTTGGGTCACAAATCAAGCCTTGGTAAATTTAAGAAAATTGAAATTGCATCAAGTATCTTTTCCGACCACAACGCTATGACACTAGATATCAATTACAGGAAAAGATCTGTAAAAATTACAAAGAGATGGAGGCTAAACAATACACTACTTAATAACGAAGTGATCACTGAAGAAATCAAAGAGGAAATAAAAAAATACCTAGAAACAAATGACAATGGAGACACAACGACCCAAAACCTATGGGATGTAGCCAAAGCAGTTCTAAGAAGGAAGTTTATAGCAATACAATCCTACCTTAAGAAACAGGAAACGTCTTGAATAAACAACCTAACCTTGCACCTAAAGCAATTAGAGAAAGAAGAACCAAAAAACCCCAAAGTTAATGGAAAGAAATCATAAAGATCAGATCAGAAATAAATGAAAAAGAAATGAAGGAAATGATAGCAAAGATCAATAAAACTAAAAGCTGGTTCTCTGAGAAGATAAACAAAATTGATAAACCATTAGCCAGACTCATCAAGAAAAAAAGGTAGAAGACTCAAATCAATAGTATTAGAAATGAAAAAGGAGAAGTAACAAATGACACTGCAGAAATTCAAAGAATCAATGGAGATTACTACAAGCAACTCTATGCCAATAAAATGGACAACCTGGAAGAAATGGACAAATTCTTAGAAATGCACAACCTTCCAAGACTGAACCAGGAAGAAATAGAAAATATGAACAGACCAATCACAAGCACTGAAATTGAAACTGTGATTAAAAATCTTCCAACAAACAAAAGCCCAGGACCAGATGGCTTCACAGGAGAATTCTATCAAACATTTAGAGAAGAGCTAACACCTATCCTTCTCAAACTCTTCCAAAATATAGCAGAGGGAGGAACACTCCCAAACTCATTCTACGAGGCCACCATCACCTTGATACCAAAACCAGACAAGGATGTCACAAAGAAAGAAAACTACAGGCCAATATCACTGATGAACATAGATGCAAAAATCCTCAACAAAATACTAGCAAACAGAATCCAACAGCACATTAAAAGGATCATACACCATGATCAGGTGGGGTTTATTCCAGGAATGCAAGGATTCTTCAATGTACGCAAATCAATCAACATGATACACCATATTAACAAATTGAAGGAGAAAAACCATATGATCATCTCAATAGATGCAGAGAAAACTTTCAACAAAATTCAACACCCATTTATGATAAAAACCCTGCAGAAAGTAGGCACAGAGGGTACTTTCCTCAGCATAATAAAGGCCATATATGAGAAGCCCACAGCCAACATCATCCTCAATGGCGAAAAACTGAAAGCATTTCCACTAAGGTCAGGAACAAGACAAGGTTGCCCACTCTCACCACTCTTATTCAACATAGTTTTGGAAGTTTTAGCCACAGCAATCAGAGAAGAAAAGGAAATAAAAGGAATCCAAATCGGAAAAGAAGAAGTAAAGCTGTCACTGTTTGCAGATGACATGATACTATACATAGAGAATCCTAAAGATGCTACCAGAAAACTACTAGAGCTAATCAATGAATTTGGTAAAGTAGCAGGATACAAAATTAATGCACAGAAATCTCTGGCATTCCTATATACTAATGATGAAAAATCTGAAAGTGAAATCAAGAAAACACTCCCATTTACCATTGCAACAAAAAGAATAAAATATCTAGGAATAAACCTACCTAAGGAGACAAAAGACCTGTATGCAGAAAATTATAAGACACTGATGAAAGAAATTAAAGATGATACAAACAGATGGAGAGATATACCATGTTCTTGGATTGGAAGAATCAACATTGTGAAAATGACTCTACTTCCCAAAGCAATCTATAGATTCAATGCAATCCCTATCAAACTACCACTGGCATTTTTCACAGAACTAGAACAAAAAATTTCACAATTTGTATGGAAACACAAAAGACCCCGAATAGCCAAAGCAATCTTGAGAACAAAAAATGGAGCTGGAGGAATCAGGCTGCCTGACTTCAGACTATACTACAAAGCTACAGTAATCAAGACAGTATGGTACTGGCACAAAAACAGAAAGATAGATCAATGGAATAGGATAGAAAGCCCAGAGATAAACCCATGCACATATGGTCACCTTATCTTTGATAAAGGTGGCAGGAATATACAGTGGAGAAAGGACAGCCTCTTCAATAAGTGGTGCTGGGAAAATTGGACAGGTACATGTAAAAGTATGAGATTAGATCACTCCCTAACACCATACACAAAAATAAGCTCAAAATGGATTAAAGACCTAAATGTAAGGCCAGAAACTATCAAACTCTTAGAGGAAAACATAGGCAGAACACTCTATGACATAAATCACAGCAAGATCCTTCTTGACCCATCTCCTAGAGTAATGGAGATAAAAACAAAAATAAACAAATGGGACCTAATGAAACTTCAAAGCTTTTGCACAGCAAAGGAAACCATAAACAAGACCAAAAGACAGCCCTCAGAATGGGAGAAAATATTTGCAAATGAATCAACTGACAAAGGATTAATCTCTAAAATTTACAGGCAGCTCATGCAGCTCAATAACAAAAAAATAAACAACCCAATCCAAAAATGGGCAGAAGACCTAAATAGACATTTCTCCAAAGAAGATATACAGACTGCCAACAAACACATGAAAGAATGCTCAACATCATTAATCATTAGAGAAATGCAAATCAAAACTACAATGAGATATCATCTCACACCAGTCAGAATGGCCATCATCAAAAAATCTAGAAACAATAAATGCTGGAGAGGGTGTGGAGAAAAGGGAACACTCTTGCACTGCTGGTGGGAATGTGAATTGGTTCAGCCACTATGGAGAACAGTATGGAGGTTCCTTAAAAAACTACAAATAGAACTACCATATGACCCAGCAATCCCACTACTAGGTATATACCCTGAGGAAACCAGAATTCAGAAAGAGTCATGTACCAAAATGTTCATTGCAGCTCTATTTACAATAGCCCGGAGATGGAAACAACCTAAGTGCCCGTCGTCGGATGAATGGATAAAGAAGATGTGGCACATATATACAATGGAATATTACTCAGCCATAAAAAGAAACGAAATTGAGCTATTTGTAATGAGGTGGATAGACCTAGAGTCTGTCATACATAGTGAAGTAAGTCAGAAAGAGAAGGACAAATACCGTATGCTAACACATATATATGGAATTTAAGAAAAAAAAAATGTTATGAAGATCCTAGGGGTAAAACAGGAATAAAGACACAGACCTACTGGAGAACACTCTTGCACTGCTGGTGGGAATGTGAATTGGTACAGCCACTATGAAGAACAGTATGGAGGTTCCTTAAAAAACTACAAATAAAACTACCATATGCCCCAGCAATCCCACTACTGGGCATATACCCTGAGAAAACCATAATTCAAAACGAGTCATGTGGGGCTTCCCTGTTGGTGCAGTGGTTGGGAGTCCGCCTGCCGATGCAGGGGATGTGGGTTCGTGCCCCGGTCCGGGAGGATCCCACGTGTCGCGGAGCGGCTGGGCCCGTGGGCCGTGGCTGCTGGGCCTGCGCGTCCA